>NW_027017233.1:0-199248 GCF_036013445.1 Caloenas nicobarica
ACTGTTCCCTGTCGGGCCCTGTCGGGCTCTGTCGGGCTCTGTCGGGCTCTACTGGGCCCTGTCGGGCTCTGTCGGTTTCTGTCGGGCTCTGTCGGGCTCTGTCGGGCCCTGTCGGGCTCTGTCGGGCTCTGTCGGGCTCTGTCGGGCTCTACTGGGCTCTGTCGGGCCCTGTCGGGCTCTGTCGGGCTCTGTCGGTCCCTGTCGGGCTCTGTCGGGCTCGGTCGGGCTCTACTGTGCTCTACTGTTCCCTGTCGGGCCCTGTCGGGCTCTGTCGGGCCCTGTCGGGCCCTGTCGGGCCCTGTCGGGCTCTGTCGGGCTCTGTCGGGCTCTACTCGGCTCTGTCGGGCTCTGTTGGGCTCTGTCGGGCTCTGTCGGGCCCTGTCGGGCTCTGTCAGGATCTGTCGGGCCCTGTCGGGCTCTGTTGGGCTCTACTGGGCTCTGTCGCGCTCTGTCGGGCTCTGTTGGGCTCTACTGGGCCCTGTCGGGCTCTGTCGGGCTCTGTCGGGCCCTGTCGGGCTCTGTCGGGCTCTGTCGGGCTCTGTCGGGCTCTACTGGGCCCTGTCGGGCCCTGTCGGGCTCTGTCGGGCCCTGTCGGGCCCTGTCGGGCTCTGTCGGGCTCTGTCGGGCTCTCTCGGGCTCTACTGGGCTCTGTCGGGCTCTATTGGGGTCTGTCGGGCCCTGTCGGGCTCTGTCGGGATCTGTCGGGCCCTGTCGGGCCCTTGCGGGCTCTGTCGGGCTCTGTCGGGCCCTGTCGGGCTCTGTCGGGCTCTGTCGGGCTCTGTCGGGCTCTGTCGGGCTCTACTGGGCCCTGTCGGGCCCTCTCGGGCCCTCTCGGGCTCTGTCGGGCTCTGTCGGGCTCTGTCGGGCTCTACTGGGCTCTGTCGGGCTCTGTCGGGCCCTGTCGGGCTCTGTCGGGCTCTGTCGGGCCCTGTCGGGCTCTACTGGGCCCTGTCGGGCCCTGTCGGGCCCTGTCGGGCTCTGTCGGGCTCTGTCGGGCTCTACTGGGCTCTGTCGGGCCCTGTCGGGCCCTGTCGGGCTCTGTCGGGCTCTGTCGGGCTCTGTCGGGCTCTACTGGGCTCTGTCGGGCTCTATTGGGGTCTGTCGGGCCCTGTCGGGCTCTGTCGGGCTCTGTCGGGCCCTGTCGGGCCCTATCGGGCTCTGTCGGGCTCTGTCGGGCTCTACTGGGCCCTGTCGGGCCCTGTCGGGCTCTGTCGGGCTCTGTCGAGCTCTACTGGGCTCTGTCGGGCTCTGTCGGGCCCTGTCGGGCTCTGTCGGGCCCTGTCGGGCTCTGTCGGGCTCTGTCGGGCTCTGTCGGGCTCTACTGGGCTCTGTCGGTCTCTGTCGGGCCCTGTCGGGCTCTGTCGGGCTCTGTCGGGCTCTGTCGGGCCCTGTCGGGCTCTACTGGGCCCTGTCGGGCCCTGTCGAGCTTTGTCGGGCTCTGTCGGGCTCTGTCGGGCTCTACTGGGCCCTGTCGGGCTCTTTCGGGCTCTGTCGGGCCCTGTCGGGCTCTGTCGGGCTCTGTCGGGCCCTGTCGGGCTCTGTCGGGCCCTGTCGGGCTCTGTCGGTTTCTGTCGGGCTCTGTCGGGCTCTGTCGGGCTCTGTCGGGCCCTGTCGGGCCCTGTCGGGCTCTGTCAGGCTCTACTGGGCCCTGTCGGGCTCTGTCGGGCCCTGTCGGGCTCTGTCGGGCTCTGTCGGGCTCTACTGGGCTCTACTGTTCCCTGTCGGGCCCTGTCGGGCTCTGTCGGGCCCTGTCGGCATCTGTCGGGCCCTGTCGGGGCCTGTCGGGCTCTGTCGGGCTCTGTCGGGCTCTGTCGGGCTCTACTGGGCTCTGTCGGGCTCTGTTGGGCTCTGTCGGGCTCTGTCGGGCCCTGTCGGGCTCTGTCAGGATCTGTCGGGCCCTGTCGGGCTCTGTCGGGCTCTTTCGGGCTCTGTCGGGCTCTGTCGGGCTCTACTGGGCTCTGTCGGGCTCTGTCGGGCTCTGTTGGGCTCTACTGGGCCCTGTCGGGCTCTGTCGGGCTCTGTCGGGCCCTGTCGGGCTCTGTCGGGCTCTGTCGGGATCTGTCGGGCTCTACTGGGCCCTGTCGGGCCCTGTCGGGCCCTGTCGGGCTCTGTCGGGCTCTGTCGGGCTCTGTCGGGCTCTACTGGTCTCTGTCGGGCTCTGTCGGGCCCTGTCAGGCTCTGTCGGGCTCTGTCGGGCCCTGTCGGGCTCTGTCGGGCTCTACTGGGCTCTGTCGGGCTCTGTCGGGCTCTGTCGGGCTCTACTGGGCTAAACTGGGCCCTGTCGGGCTCTGTCGGGCTCTGTCGGGCTCTCTTGGGCTCTACTGGGCTCTGTCGGGCTCTATTGGGGTCTGTCGGGCTCTGTCGGGCTCTGTCGGGCTCTGTCGGGCTCTACTGGGCCCTGTCGGGCCCTGTCGGGCCCTGTCGGGCTTTGTCGGGCTCTGTCGGGCTCTGTCGGGCTCTGTCGGGCTCTACTGGGCCCTGTCGGACTCTGTCGGGCTCTGTCGGGCCCTGTCGGGCTCTGTCGGGCCCTGTCGGGCTCTGTCGGGCTCTGTCGGGCTCTACTGGGCCCTGTCGGGCCCTGTTGGGCCCTGTCGGGCTCTGTCGGGCTCTACTGGGCCCTGTTGGGCTCTGTCGGGCCCTCTCGGGCTCTACTGGGCTCTGTCGGGCTCTGTCGGGCTCTACTGGGCTCTACTGTTCCCTGTCGGGCCCTGTCGGGCTCTGTCGGGCTCTGTCGGGCCCTGTCGGGCCCTGTCGGGCTCTGTCGGGCTCTGTCGGGCTCTACTGGGCTCTGTCGGGCTCTGTCAGGTTCTGTCGGGCTCTGTCGGGCCCTGTCGGGCCCTGTCGGGCTCTGTCGGGCTCTGTCGGGTTCTTTCGGGCTCTGTCGGGCTCTGTCGGGCTCTACTGGGTTCTACTGTTCCCTGTCGGGCCCTGTCGGACTCTGTCGGGCTCTGTCGGGCTCTACTGGGCCCTGTTGGGCTCTGTCGGTTTCTGTCGGGCTCTGTCGAGCTCTGTCGGGCCCTGTCGGGCTCTGTCGGGCTCTGTCGGGCTCTGTCGGGCTCTACTGGGCCCTGTCGGGCGCTGTCGGGCCCTGTCGGGCTCTGTCGGGCTCTACTGGGCCCTGTCGGGCTCTGTCGGGCCCTGTCGGGCTCTGTCGGCATCTGTCGGGCTCTACTGGGCTCTACTGTTCCCTGTCGGGCCCTGTCGGGCTCTGTCGGGCCCTGTCGGCCTCTGTCGGGCTCTGTTGGGCCCTGTCGGGCTCTGTCGGGCTCTGTCGAGCTCTGTCGGGCTCTGTCAGGCTCTACTGGGCCCTGTCGGGCTCTATCGGGCACTGTCGGGCTCTTTCGGGCCCTGTCGGGCTCTGTCGGGCCCTGTCGGGCCCTGTCGGGCTTTGTCGGGCTCTGTCGAGCTCTGTCGGACTCTGTGAGGCTCTACTGGGGCCTGTCGGGTTCTGTCGGGCTCTGTCGGGCCCTGTCGGGCTCTGTCGGGCTCTGTCGGGCTCTATCGGGCTCTACTGGGCCCTGTCGGGCTCTGTCGGGCTCTGTCGGGCTCTGTCGGGCTCTACTGGGCCCTGTCGGGCTCTGTCGGGCCCTGTCGGGCTCTGTCGGGCTCTGTCGGGTACTGTCGGGCCCTGTCGGGCCCTGTCGAGCTCTGTCGGGCTCTGTCGGGCTCTGTCAGGCTCTACTGGGCTCTGTCGGGCTCTGTCGGGTTCTGTCGGGCTCTGTCGGGCTCTGTCGGGCCCTGTCGGGCATGTCGGGCTCTGTCGGGCCCTGTCGGGCTCTGTCGGTCTCTGTCGGGCTCTGTCGGGCTCTACTGGGCTCTGTCGGGTTCTACTGGGCTCTACTGGGCCCTGTCGGGCTCTGTCGGGCCCTGTCGGGCTCTGTCGGGCTCTACTGTGCTCTGTCGGGCTCGGTCGGGCCCTGTCGGGCTCTGTCGGGCTCTGTCGGGCTCTGTCGGGCTCTACTGGTCTCTGACGGGTTCTGTCGGGCCCTGTCGGGCCCTGTCGGGCTCTGTCGGGCTCTGTCGGGCTCTGTCGGGCCCTGTCGGGCTCTACTGGGCCCTGTCGGGCCCTGTCGGGCTCTGTCGGGCTCTGTCGAGCTCGACTGGGCTCTGTCAGGCTCTGTCGGGCCCTGTCGGGCTCTGTCGGGCTCTGTCGGGCTCTGTCGGGCCCTGTCGGGCCCTGTCGGGCTCTGTCGGGCCCTGTCGGGCTCTGTCGGTCTCTGTCGGGCTCTGTCGGGCTCTACTGGGCTCTGTCGGGTTCTACTGGGCTCTACTGGGCCCTGTCGGGCTCTGTCGGGCTCTGTCGGGCTCTGTCGGGCTCTACTGTGCTCTGTCGGGCTCGGTCGGGCCCTGTCGGGCTCTGTCGGGCTCTGTCGGGCTCTGTCGGGCTCTACTGGTCTCTGACGGGTTCTGTCGGGCCCTGTCGGGCCCTGTCGGGCTCTGTCGGGCTCTGTCGGGCTCTGTCGGGCCCTGTCGGGCTCTACTGGGCCCTGTCGGGCCCTGTCGGGCTCTGTCGGGCTCTGTCGAGCTCGACTGGGCTCTGTCAGGCTCTGTCGGGCCCTGTCGGGCTGTGTCGGGCCCTGTCGGGCCCTGTCGGGCTCTGTCGGGCTCTGTCGGGCTCTGTCGGGCTCTACTGGGCTCTGTCGGGCTCTGTTGGGCTCTGTCGGGCCCTGTCCGGCTCTGTCGGGCTCTGTCGGGCTCTGTCGGGCTCTGTCGGGCCCTGTCGGGCTCTGTCGGGCTCTACTGGGCCCTGTCGGGCTCTGTCGGGCCCTGTCGGGCTCTGTCGGGCTCTGTCGGGCTCTGTCGGGCTCTACTGGGCTCTACTGTTCCCTGTCGGGCCCTGTCGGGCCCTGTCGGGCCCTGTCGGGCTCTGTCGGGCCCTGTCGGGCTCTGTCGGGCTCTGTCGGGCTCTGTCGGGCTCTACTGGGCCCTGTCGGGCTCTGTCGGGCTCTGTTGGGCTCTGTCGGGCCCTGTCCGGCTCTGTCGGGCTCTGTCGGGCTCTGTCAGGCCCTGTCGGGCTCTGTCGGGCCCTGTCTGGCCCTGTCGGGCTTTGTCGGGCTCTGTCGGGCTCTGTCGGGCTCTGTCGGGCTCTACTGGGCCCTGTCGGGCTCTGTCAGGCCCTGTCAGGCCCTGTCGGGCTCTGTCGGGCTCTGTCGGGCTCTACTGGGCTCTGTCGGGCTCTACTGGGCCCTGTCGGGCCCTGTCGGGCCCTGTCGGGCTCTGTCGGGCTCTACTGGGCCCTGTCGGGCTCTGTCGGGCCCTGTCGGGCTCTGTCGGGCTCTGTCGGGCTCTGTCGGGCTCTACTGGGCTCTACTGTTCCCTGTCGGGCCCTGTCGGGCTCTGTCGGGCCCTGTCGGGCTCTGTCGGGCTCTGTCGGGCCCTGTCGGGCCCTGTCGGGCTCTGTCGGGCTCTGTCGGGTTCTGTCGGGCTCTGTCGGGCTCTGTCGGGTTCTGTCGGGCTCTGTCGGGCTCTGTCGGGCCGTGTCGGGCCCTGTTGGGCTCTGTCGGGCTCTGTCGGGTTCTGTCGGGCTCTGTCGGGCCCTGTCGGGCTCTGTCGGGCTCTGTCGGGCTCTGTCGGGCTCTACTGGGCTCTACTGTTCCCTGTCGGGCCCTGTCGGGCTCTGTCGGGCTCTGTCGGGCTCTACTGGGCTCTGTCGGGCTCTATTGGGGTCTGTCGGGCCCTGTCGGGCTCTGTCGGGCCCTGTCGGGCCCTGTCGGGCTCTGTCGGGCTCTGTCGGGCTCTACTGGGCCCTGTCGGGCTCTGTCGGGCTCTGTCGGGCTCTGTCGAGCTCTACTGGGCTCTGTCGGGCTCTGTCGGGCCCTGTCGGGCTCTGTCGGGCTCTGTCGGGCTCTGTCGGGCTCTACTGGGCTCTGTCGGGCTCTGTCGGGCCCTGTCGGGCTCTGTCGGGCTCTGTCGGGCTCTGTCGGGCCCTGTCGGGCTCTACTGGGCCCTGTCGGGCCCTGTCGGGCTCTGTCGGGCTCTGTCGGGCTCTGTCGGGCTCTACTGGGCCCTGTCGGGCCCTGTCGGGCTCTGTCGGGCCCTGTCGGGCTCTGTCGGGCTCTGTCGGGCCCTGTCGGGCCCTGTCGGGCTCTGTCGGGCTCTGTCGGGCTCTGTCGGGCTCTACTGGGCCCTGTCGGGCCCTGTCGGGCCCTGTCGGGCTCTGTCGGGCTCTGTCGGGCTCTACTGGGCTCTACTGTTCCCTGTCGGGCCCTGTCGGGCTCTGTCGGGCCCTGTCGGGCCCTGTCGGGCCCTGTCGGGCTCTGTCGGGCTCTGTCGGGCTCTACTGGTCTCTGTCGGGCTCTGTCAGGTTCTGTCGGGCTCTGTCGGGCTCTGTCGGGCCCTGTCGGGCCCTGTCGGGCTCTGTCGGGCTCTGTCGGGTTCTGTCGGGCTCTGTCGGGCCCTGTCGGGCTCTGTCGGGCTCTGTCGGGCTCTGTCGGGCTCTACTGGGCTCTACTGTTCCCTGTCGGGCCCTGTCGGGCTCTGTCGGGCTCTGTCGGGCTCTACTGGGCCCTGTCGGGCTCTGTCGGTTTCTGTCGGGCTCTGTCGGGCTCTTTCGGGCCCTGTCGGGCCCTGTCGGGCTCTGTCAGGCTCTACTGGGCCCTGTCGGGCTCTGTCGGGCCCTGTCGGGCTCTGTCGGGCTCTGTCGGGCTCTACTGGGCTCTACTGTTCCCTGTCGGGCCCTGTCGGGCTTTGTCGGGCCCTGTCGGCCTCTGTCGGGCTCTGTCGGGCTCTGTCGGGCTCTACTGGGCTCTGTCGGGCTCTGTTGGGCTCTGTCGGGCTCTGTCGGGCCCTGTCGGTCTCTGTCAGGATCTGTCGGGCCCTGTCGGGCTCTGTCGGGCTCTTTCGGGCTCTGTCGGGCTCTGTCGGGCTCTACTGGGCTCTGTCGGGCTCTGTCGGGCTCTGTTGGGCTCTACTGGGCCCTGTCGGGCTCTGTCGGGCTCTGTCGGGCTCTGTCGGGCCCTGTCGGGCTCTGTCGGGCTCTACTGGGCCCTGTAGGGCCCTGTCGGGCCCTGTCGGGCTCTGTCGGGCTCTACTGGGCTCTGTCGGGCTCTGTCGGGCTCTGTCGGGCTCTACTGGGCTAAACTGGGCCCTGTCGGGCTCTGTCGCGCCCTGTCGGGCCCTGTCGGGCTCTGTCGGGCTCTGTCGGGCTCTCTCGGGCTCTACTGGGCTCTGTCGGGCTCTATTGGGGTCTGTCGGGCCCTGTCGGGCTCTGTCGGGCTCTGTCGGGCCCTGTCGGGCCCTGTCGGGCTCTGTCGGGCTCTGTCGGGCTCTACTGGGCCCTGTCGGGCCCTGTCGGGCCCTGTCGGGCACTGTCGGGCTCTGTCGGGCTCTGTCGAGCTCTACTGGGCTCTGTCGGGCTCTGTCGGGCCCTGTCGGGCCCTGTCGGGCCCTGTCGGGCTCTGTCGGGCTCTGTCGGGCTCTACTGGGCTCTGTCGGGCTCTGTCGGGCCCTGTCGGGCTCTGTCGGGCTCTGTCGGGCTCTGTCGGGCCCTGTCGGGCTCTACTGGGCCCTGTCGGGCCCTGTCGGGCTTTGTCGGGCTCTGTCGGGCTCTGTCGGGCTCTACTGGGCCCTGTCGGGCTCTGTCGGGCTCTGTCGGGCCCTGTCGGGCTCTGTCGGGCTCTGTCGGGCTCTACTGGGCCCTGTCGGGCCCTGTCGGGCCCTGTCGGGCTCTGTCGGGCTCTACTGGGCCCTGTCGGGCTCTGTCGGGCCCTCTCGGGCTCTGTCGGGCTCTGTCGGGCTCTGTCGGGCTCTACTGGGCTCTACTGTTCCCTGTCGGGCCCTTTCGGGCTCTGTCGGGCCCTCTCGGGCTCTGTCGGGCTCTGTCGGGCCCTGTCGGGCCCTGTCGGGCTCTGTCGGGCTCTGTCGGGCTCTGTCGGGCTCTACTGGGCTCTGTCGGGCTCTATTGGGGTCTGTTGGGCCCTGTCGGGCTCTGTCGGGCTCTGTCGGGCCCTGTCGGGCCCTGTCGGGCTCTGTCGGGCTCTGTCGGGCTCTACTGGGCCCTGTCGGGCCCTGTCGGGCTCTGTCGGGCTCTGTCGAGCTCTACTGGGGTCTGTCGGGCTCTGTCGGGCCCTGTCGGGCTCTGTCGGGCCCTGTCGGGCTCTGTCGGGCTCTGTCGGGCTCTGTCGGGCTCTACTGGGCTCTGTCGGGCTCTGTCGGGCCCTGTCGGGCTCTGTCGGGCTCTGTCGGGCTCTGTCGGGCTCTGTCGGGCCCTGTCGGGCTCTACTGGGCCCTGTCGGGCCCTGTCGAGCTTTGTCGGGCTCTGTCGGGCTCTGTCGGGCTCTGTCGGGCTCTACTGTTCCCTGTCGGGCCCTGTCGGGCTCTGTCGGGCCCTGTCGGGCCCTGTCGGGCTCTGTCGGGCTCTGTCGGGCCCTGTCGGGCCCTGTCGGGCTCTGTCGGGCTCTGTCGGGCTCTACTGGGCCCTGTCGGGCCCTGTCGGGCTCTGTCGGGCTCTGTCGGGCTCTGTCGGGCTCTACTGGGCTCTGTCGGGCTCTATTGGGGTCTGTTGGGCCCTGTCGGGCTCTGTCGGGCTCTGTCGGGCCCTGTCGGGCCCTGTCGGGCTCTGTCGGGCCCTGTCGGGCTCTGTCGGGCTCTGTCGGGCTCTACTGGGCCCTGTCAGGCCCTGTCGGGCCCTGTCGGGCTCTGTCAGGCTCTACTGGGCCCTGTCGGGCCCTGTCGGGCCCTGTCGGGCTCTGTCGGGCTCTGTCGGGCTATACTGGGCTCTACTGTTCCCTGTCGGGCCCTGTCGGGCTCTGTCGGGCTCTGTCGGGCCCTGTCGGGCCCTGTCGGGCACTGTCGGGCTCTGTCGGGCTCTGTCGAGGTCTACTGGGCTCTGTCGGGCTCTGTCGGGCCCTGTCGGGCTCTGTCGGGCCCTGTCGGGCTCTGTCGGGCTCTGTCGGGCTCTGTCGGGCTCTACTGGGCTCTGTCGGGCTCTGTCGGGCTCTACTGGGCTCTGTCGGGCTCTATTGGGGTCTGTCGGGCCCTGTCGGGCTCTGTCGGGCTCTGTCGGGCCCTGTCGGGCCCTGTCGGGCACTGTCGGGCTCTGTCGGGCTCTGTCGAGGTCTACTGGGCTCTGTCGGGCTCTGTCGGGCCCTGTCGGGCTCTGTCGGGCCCTGTCGGGCTCTGTCGGGCTCTGTCGGGCTCTGTCGGGCTCTACTGGGCTCTGTCGGGCTCTGTCGGGCCCTGTCGGGCTCTACTGGGCCCTGTCGGGCTCTGTCGGGCTCTGTCGGGCCCTGTCGGGCTCTACTGGGCCCTGTCGGGCCCTGTCGGGCTCTGTCGGGCTCTGTCGGGCTCTGTCGGGCTCTGTCGGGCCCTGTCGGGCTCTACTGGGCCCTGTCGGGCCCTGTCGGGCTTTGTCGGGCTCTGTCGGGCTCTGTCGGGCTCTACTGGGCCCTGTCGGGCTCTGTCGGGCTCTGTCGGGCCCTGTCGGGCTCTGTCGGGCCCTGTCGGGCTCTGTCGGGCTCTGTCGGGCCCTGTCGGGCCCTGTCGGGCTCTGTCGGGCTCTGTCGGGCTCTACTGGGCCCTGTCGGGCCCTGTCGGGCCCTGTCGGGCTCTGTCGGGCTCTACTGGGCCCTGTCGGGCTCTGTCGGGCCCTCTCGGGCTCTGTCGGGCTCTGTCGGGCTCTGTCGGGCTCTACTGGGCTCTACTGTTCCCTGTCGGGCCCTTTCGGGCTCTGTCGGGCCCTCTCGGGCTCTGTCGGGCTCTGTCGGGCCCTGTCGGGCCCTGTCGGGCTCTGTCGGGCTCTGTCGGGCTCTGTCGGGCTCTACTGGGCTCTGTCGGGCTCTGTCAGGTTCTGTCGGGCTCTGTCGGGCTCTGTCGGGCCCTGTCGGGCTCTGTCGGGCTCTGTCGGGTTCTGTCGGGCGCTGTCGGGCCCTGTCGGGCTCTGTCGGGCTCTGTCGGGCTCTACTGGGCTCTACTGTTCCCTGTCTGGCCCTGTCGGGCTCTGTCGGGCTCTACTGGGCCCTGTCGGGCTCTGTCGGGCTCTGTCGGGCCCTGTCGGGCCCTGTCGGGCTCTACTGGGCCCTGTCGGGCTCTGTCGGGCCCTGTCGGGGGGGCCCTGGGGAGGAATGGGGAGCTCTGGGGAACCAAGACACGTCTTGGGGAGCTCTGAGGAACCAAGACACGTTTTGGGGAGCCCTGAGGAACCAAGACACGTTTTGGGGAGCCCTGGGGAGGAATGTGGAGCCCTGAGGAACCAAGACACGTCTTGGGGAGCCTGGGGAGGAATGGGGAGCCCGGGGAACCAAGACACGTTTTGGGGAGCCCTGGGGAGGAATGGGGAGCTCTGGGGAACCAAGACACGTTTTGGGGAGCCCGGGGGAACCAAGACACGTTTTGGGAAGCCCTGTGGAGGAATGTGGAGCCCTGAGGAACCAAGACACGTTTTGGGGAGCCCTGGGGAACCAAGACACGTTTTGGGGAGCCTGGGGAGGAATGGGGAGCCCCGGGGAACCAAGACATGTTTTGGGGAGCCCTGGGGAGGAATGGGGAGCCCCGGGGAACCAAGACACGTTTTGGGGAGCCCCGGGGAACCAAGACACGTTTTGGGGAGCCTGGGGAGGAATGGGGAGCCCGGGGAACCAAGACACGTTTTGGGGAGCCCTGGGGAGGAATGGGGAGCCCCGGGGAACCAAGACACGTTTTGGGGAGCCCCGGGGAACCAAGACACGTTTTGGGGAGCCTGGGGAGTAATGGGGAGCCCGGGGAACCAAGACACGTCTTGGGGAGCCCTGGGGAACCAAGACGAGCCCTGGGGAGAACTTGGCAGCCTTGGGGAATCGATGCGAACCCTGGGGAGGACGGTGGATCTCAGGGGAGCCCCAGGGAGACGAGGCGATAGCTGGGGAGGGTCCGGAGAGCCCTGGAGGATGAGGGGGGTCCTGGGGAGACCTTTGGAGTCCTGGGGAGGCAAAGAAAGCCCTGGGTTACTTTTTAGAAGAGATTCTCGTAGAATCTATTTATTACCATATTAATTATTGACCCCGCCCCTTCCCCAGGGGATTGGTCAGGGTGGTGGGCGGGGCCTGGGCCGATTGACCCCGCCCCTTCCCCAGGGGATTGTGGGAGGGGGGTGGGCGGGGCCCGGGGTATTTGAGCCCCAGCCCCTGGGCAGGAGCTCATTCTGCTCCAGGGCTGCTTTGGTGCTGGTTCTCTGCTGCTCCTTCAGCAGTGGGCAGCTTTTGAGCTGTTTAGTCAGCATGGACAGACCTGTTTGGAGAAGTGGAGGTGTCTGCTAGAGGTAAGAGCTCCAGGAGCAGCAAAGGTTCAACAGCAGCTGTAGCAGAAAGTGTGTTTGTAAGTATGTGTAATTTACTAAATCAATTTCAGGTGCTTCACGTTTTCCCAGAACCCCTGACTGCAATGAAAATGGAGCATTGTTTCTTTGGTTTTTACTGCTGTATACCAAGCTGCTGGTATAATCTTTTCTCCTAGGACTGACGCTCAGGTGATCTAGCAGGGGTTAGAGTGAGCGTCTTGTATCTGTAAATGGAGTTCTAGCACTTCTGCAGGAAGCAGCGGGGCCATAAGGCAGAGTGTCTTTCTGGCTCTGGGGTGGCTCATCGCCTGCCTGATCACCCACAGAACACGGTGTTGTCCCCAGAACCCTTGCAGTGGGCGGTGGCCCCTGGTGGATGGATGATTCAAATGTCCTTCCCAGAACTCAGCCAAGGTGCGCAGTGGCTATTAGACTAGTACTGGTAAATATTACCCTGGTGCTCAATAGTGTGTGTCTGTTTTCTTTTCTTATTGCAGGGGATGAAGGGGAAACTGGCAACTGCAGGAAGATCCCCATGAGCCCATGTGGTGTTTTCCTCCCCGGATGGATTCAGTCCCTCGGCCCTCTGAAAGCTAAGTGGAGGCACGGGGGCTGGGAAGGGGCTGGGAACTGCAGGGGCGAGGGGCTAAAGGTCTCAGAGGGGAAAGGGCCGTCCAGGACCAGTTCCCTTTGGGTGGGTAAAGGGCGCAGGGAACCTTACAGTGCGATGCCAGCTTGGGCAGGGCAGCTCCAGCCTGTGTCTGCGTTGTTGTGCACTTCGGGAAGCCTGCCTTGCGCCGTTCAGACGATCCTGGGGTCTCGTCATGCCCGAGGGGCATGACAGACATCTCAGGCGCCATCCCGGGGTCTGGAATGCGGGTGCCGATTGGCCTATCACCAATTGGGTGCCAGTTTTCTTGTATCAGCAGCCGAAAGCGTGGATGGTTCTTGCGCCTTGGACATTTCTGGTCAGTTGTTTTATGGTGGTGTTCAGGGCTGCGTGGGCAGCTCTCCTCTCTACCCATCCAGTCTAAGGGACTGGCACTTCAGGATGCTGGGAAGAAGTTCTTAGGTCTTGCGGGAGCGTTTTGCCAGTGCCACCGTCTCGGTCGGTTGGTTGGTTTGTGCCAGTGCTGCCGTCTCGGTCGGTTGGTTGGTTTGTGCCAGTGCCGCCGTCTCGGTCAGTTGGTTGGTTTGTGCCAGTGCCGCCGTCTCGTAAGGGGCCGTGACGTTCGGCTCCTTTTTGTTTTGGGGTTGCAGTAGAGGCTTCTCGCCTCTCTTCTGCCTCCCCACAGGTTCTTTTGATTGATGCAGTCTCTGGTCTTGGAGTCATTCTCATTGTCGAGCGTTTTTGGTGCTGTTGCAGTCGTGCTGTTTGTAGCGTTCTGTGGAGCGTCAGTCTTCGCATGTGCGCGTTTGGCTCGGAGCTGCTCTGCCTGGAGACGTAGAGTCATGGGTGGGTGGACTGAGCCCTAGGAGTCCATGGTTAATCTCTTGATATATGTAATAGTGTGGGCAAAGGTTGTTCAGTCATCTAGGACGGAGCAGCTGTGGGCAGGGGCAGTGGGCAGTCCCTTCACCAGTAATTTAGGGGCTCGATTAGAGCTTCTGGTGTTATTTGTGAATAGAAAGCAGACCTGTGGAATGGTCAAGCTGTTGATCAGCATCTGGGTGACCTGTTGAATACCTTGATTTCAGATGCAGAGGGAAAACTTGGCCCAAAAGAGCGACGGAAGAGGCAAGCCGAGCGCCGTAAGCAGGTGGGCCGGTGCGAGGTCTCAGAGGGAAGGTGTGCCATGTGCCTCTATGTAAGTTTGGTTGTTTCTCTATTTTATAGGTGCGAAGCGAGGAGGAAAGCCGGGTATTGGCACCGCAGCTCCTCGGTTGAGGTGAGCAAGGAGCGCTGGGCCGAAGCAGCGTCTCATTTCAGGTGTTGTGTTTCTGGTGCAGGTCTCAGCATCCTTTGCTTGTGTTTTACAGGTGGTAGCTGGGCCTCAACGCGGTCAACAGCGTGGCAGGTGAAGGTGATGGAGGCCAGGTGGGCGAGCAGCCAAGGTAAAGGGGCGGGACATGGGACCGTCTGTGGGCAGGCTGTGCTTTTGGGCAGTATCTGAGCATGCGCCTTTGTTTTAGCAGGCGCTCCAGGCAAGCTCGGAGGGGCGAAGCCGCACGCCGACCAGCAGCCAAGAAGGTGAGGAGGTGGCTGGTGTTCAGGAGCACAGCATTGCCTGGTGACTCGGTTCAGCGTTTCCTTCTTGTTTTGCAGGGGCTTTGTGGACCCCTTTGGACTCAGAGGACCGTTTGCAGTGAGCAGGGGTAGGGGTGAGGAGGAGTGTGGGGCTGGGGACTTGTCCCAAGCACTAGAGCTCTTTTTCTGCTGTCTTAGGTGCCACGAGTGGTGAGGGTTTCTGCCTGCGCCCATGGCACGAGAGGCTGAATGGAACGCCTGGGAACTTCGGGGGAGGTGGGTGCTGTGGATGTCGTCGGTGTTGATGCACATGATATTTAGTGCTGGCACTGCTTAGTGAGTGTGTGTTAACTTGTGTTGTTGCAGATGTTGATGAGGAACCCGGCAATGCAGGAAGATCCCCGTGAGCCCATGTGGTGTTTTCCTCCGTGGATGGATTTGGTCCCTTGGCCCTCTGAAAGCTAAGTGGAGGCACGGGGGCTGGGGAGGGGCTGGGAACTGCAGGGGCGGGGGGCTAAAGGTCTCAGAGGGGAAAGGGCCGTCCAGGACCAGTTCCCTTTGGGTGGGTAAAGGGCGCAGGGAACCTTACAGTGCGATGCCAGCTTGGGCAGGGCAGCTCCAGCCTGTGTCTGCGTTGTTGTGCACTTCGGGAAGCCTGCCTTGCGCCGTTCAGACGATCCTGGGGTCTCGTCGTGCCCGAGGGGCACGACCGGCATCTCAGGTGCCATCCCGGGGTCTGGAATGCCGGTGCCAATTGGCCTGTTGCCAGTTGGGTGCCGGTTTTCTTGTATCAGCAGCTGAAAGCGTGGATGGTTCCTGCATCTCGGACATTTCTGGTCAGTCGTGTGTTATAGTGTAGTTCTGGGCTGCGTGGGCAGCTCTGCTCCCTACCCATCCAGTCTAAGGGACTGGCACTTCTTCCCAGCATCCTGAAGTCTTTAGGTTTTGCAGGAGTTACTTGCACTTGCGCCGTCTCTGTTTGTTGTGCCAGTGGCGCCGTCTCGTAAGGAGCCGTGATGTTCGGCTCCTTTTTGTTTTGGGGTAGCAGTAGAGGCTCCTCGCCTCACCACTGCCTCCCTGTAGTTTGTTTTGGTGCCGTCTCTGCTGTTCTCATGGTTGAATGACTTTGGTCCTGTTGGAGTGGTGGTGTTTGTAGCGTTCTGTGCAGCATCAGTCTGCACATGTGCGTGTTTGTCTTGGAGCTGCTCTGCCCGGAGGCATGGAGTCAGGTGTGGGTGGACCGAGCCCCAGGCGTCCATGGTTAATCTATTGACACATTCAAGTCTGTAGGCAAAATTTGTACCATCATCCAGGCTAGAGTATCCATGGGCAGGGGGAGTGGACAGTCCCTTCACTTGTGTTTTACAGTTGATACCAAAGATCATTGTTGACTAGCGTGCTGTTATTTCACAGACAGTGTCTTAACTATTTTTTTTCTTTGTAGGTGACCGCGTTGTCAATATGAGTCTTTTTAGCTAAAGAAAAATGCCTCTTAAGAGTATATCACTTGTCATTATGACCTTTGCTTCACGGCAACAAAAGCAGCTACAGACTACGATCGCCACCTGTGAGATCAGGCCCGCATTGCACTTCTTTGAACAAATAGGATTCATTCACAGAAAACACTACATTCAAGGCTGGCATGAAGTGCCTATGGACCGTAAACCGTATCTAGAGCTGCACAAAGCAAAGGCCTGTCTGAGGTCAGTGCAAAGGATCCACTAAGAAGCAAGAAGACTCCAGACACAACTGTTGCTATTGTTGCTATCATGGTGTGAAGGGTGGGTAAATAGTGTGTAAGGGTATAAATACCCAGGAATTTCTACACTCGGGTGGGACCTCAGCAAAGGCAGCAGTTCGAGTCAGCCCTCCCGCCGTACCACTCTGTTCGGTTACTTGTTTTCATGGACTTTGCCTGAGAGTTTGCCTCCAGGGACCAAGGATCCGGACCGCAATCCACCAGACCCCAGGCCCCTGGAGGGGAGGTAAGGATGTCGAGGTGCAGAATGATGAAACTCTGAAATCCCAGCTAAGTGATATAAGGGGTTGAGTGAGCACATGCAATCCTTTGGCCATATATAAATGTAATCCCTTAGGTGTTTCCCCTACGCTCTGTGTATTGTAGACATGAGCTGTAGATCCATCTGGGGCTAAGTTTGGATCCAGCCGCACCTAGACTCTTCTCCGAGGAAGAGTTTAGAAAGCAAGGGGGTCCATTCCGAACCTCACAACAGACACAAAGCGTAGATCCAGCCTGGGGCTAAGTTTGGACCCTGCTGCACTTAGACTCCTCTCTGAGCAGGAGTTTAGTAAGCAAGGGGGTCCCATCTGAACTTCGACTCAACAGAAGCGCCCCCCTTTAGCTTTCGGCATTTCCCGTCCAGGTACAGATCACTCTGAAACGAGTCTCACCTGAATATGCCCGGCATATTTTGTCAAAGCAGTAATAGTCCCCCTTGCCATCACTCTAACGTCGCACGGTAAGCGATCTAAAACCGCTCTCGGCCAGCAGCGCCCCGAGTCACTCACCCGACACCAACCGATGGCGGCAGGATGGCAGGCGCCGTCCCCGATTACTGATGGAGGCACAGGGCGAGTTAGAGGTCCAGATTCTCGGAGGAATGAGCCCGTGGTAATAGTCACGATTGGAAAGCTGTGGAAGAAAAGCTCACTATGCTCAAGAGCCATAGGAATGATGGAAAGGGAATTAATAGCAAAGTGTACCTTAAGGAACCAAGACATGTTTGGCAGAGCGCTGGGGAGGAATGGGGAGCCCTGAGAAACCAAGACACGTTTTGGTGAGCCCTGGGGAGTAATGGGGATCCCCGAGGAAGCAAGACACGTTTTGGGGAGCCTTGAGGAAGCAAGACATGTTTTGGGGAGCCCTGAGGAACCAAGAAACGTTTTGGGGAGCCCTGAGGAGGAAGGGGGAGCTCTGAGGATCCAAGACACGTGTTGGGGTGCCCTGCGGAGCAATGGGCAATGAGCCCTGTGGGGGCCCTGTCGGGCCCTGTCGGGCTCTACTGGGCCCTGTCGGGCCCTGTCGGGCTCTACTGGGCCCTGTCGGGCTCTACTGGGCCCTGTTGGGCCCTGTCGGGCTCTACTGGGCTAAACTGGGCCCTGTCGGGCTCTGTCGGGCTCTACTGGGCTCTACTGTTCCCTGTCGGGCCCTGTCGGGCTCAACTGGGCTAAACTGGGCTAAACTGGGCCCTGTCGGGCTCTACTGGGCTCTACTGTTCCCTGTCGGGCCCTGTCGGGCTCTACTGGGCCCTGTCGGGCCCTGTCGGGCTCTACTGGGCCCTGTCGGGCTCTACTGGGCCCTGTCGGGCCCTGTCGGGCCCTGTCGGGCTCTACTGTTCCCTGTCGGGCCCTGTCGGGCTCTACTGGGCCCTGTCGGGCCCTGTCGGGCTCTGTCGGGCCCTACTGGGCGCTATTTGGCTCTGTCGGGCCCTGTCGGGCCCTGTCGGGCCCTGTCGGGCCCTGTCGGGCCCTGTCGGGCTCTGTCGGGCTCTGTCGGGCTCTGTCGGGCTCTGTCGGGCCCTGTCGGGCTCTACTGGGCTAAACTGGGCCCTGTCGGGCCCTGTCGGGCTCTGTCGGGCTCTGTCGGGCTCTACTGGGCTCTGTCGGGCGCTACTGGGCGCTACTGGGCCCTGTCGGGCTCTACTGGGCCCTGTCGGGCTCTACTGGGCCCTGTCGGGCTCTACTGGGCCCTGTCGGGCTCTACTGGGCCCTGTCGGGCTCTACTGGGCCCTGTCGGGCTCTACTGGGCCCTGTCGGGCCCTGTCGGGCTCTACTGGGCTAAACTGGGCCCTGTCGGGCCCTGTCGGGCTCTACTGGGCTAAACTGGGCCCTGTCGGGCCCTGTCGGGCTCTACTGGGCTAAACTGGGCCCTGTCGGGCTCTGTCGGGCTTTGTCGGGCTCTACTGGGCTCTACTGTTCCCTGTCGGGCTCTGTCGGGTTCTGTCGGTCTCTACTGGGACCTGTCGGGCCCTGTCGGGCCCTGTCGGGCTCTACTGGGCCCTGTCGGGCCCTGTCGGGCCCTACTGGGCTCTACTGGGCCCTGTCGGGCTCTACTGGGCGCTACTGGGCTCTGTCGGGCTCTGTCGGGCTCTGTCGGGCTCTGTCGGGCTCTGTCGGGCTCTGTCGGGCTCTGTCGGGCTCTACTGGGCCCTGTCGGGCTCTGTCGGGCTCTGTCGGGCTCTGTCGGGCCCTGTCGGGCTCTACTGGGCTAAACTGGGCCCTGTCGGGCTCTACTGGGCTAAACTGGGCCCTGTCGGGCTCTGTCGGGCTTTGTCGGGCTCTACTGGGCTCTACTGTTCCCTGTCGGGCTCTGTCGGGTTCTGTCGGTCTCTACTGGGACCTGTCGGGCTCTGTCGGGCTCTGTCGGGCTCTACTGGGCTCTACTGTTCCCTGTCGGGCCCTGTCGGGCTCTACTGGGCCCTGTCGGGCCCTGTCGGGCTCTACTGTTCCCTGTCGGGCCCTGTCGGGCTCTGTCGGGCTCTACTCGGCTCTACTGTTCCCTGTCGGGCCCTGTCGGGCCCTGTCGGGCTCTGTCGGGCTCTGTCGGGCTCTGTCGGGCTCTGTCGGGCTCTGTCGGGCTCTGTCGGGCTCTGTCGGGCCCTGTCGGGCTCTACTGGGCCCTGTCGGGCCCTGTCGGGCTCTACTGGGCTAAACTGGGCCCTGTCGGGCTCTACTGGGCTAAACTGGGCCCTGTCGGGCCCTGTCGGGCCCTGTCGGGCTCTGTCGGGCCCTACTGGGCCCTGTCGGGCCCTACTGGGCCCTGTCGGGCCCTGTCGGGCTCTACTGGGCCCTGTCGGGCCCTGTCGGGCCCTGTCGGGCTCTACTGGGCTCTACTGCGCTCCGTCGGGCTCCGTCGGGCTCCGTCGGGCTCTACTGGGCTCTACTGGGCTCCGTCGGGCCCTACTGGGCCCTACTGGGCCCTGTCGGGCTCTGTCGGGCTCTGTCGGGCTCTGTCGGGCTCTGTCGGGCTCTGTCGGGCTCTGTCGGGCTCTGTCGGGCTCTGTCGGGCTCTACTGTTCCCTGTCGGGCCCTACTGGGCCCTGTCGGGCCCTGTCGGGCTCTACTGGGCCCTGTCGGGCCCTGTCGGGCCCTGTCGGGCTCTACCGGGCTCTACTGCGCTCCGTCGGGCTCCGTCGGGCTCCGTCGGGCTCCGGCGGGCTCCGGCGGGCTCTACTGGGCTCCGTCGGGCTCTACTGGGCTCTGTCGGGCTCTGTCGGGCTCTGTCGGGCTCTGTCGGGCTCTGTCGGGCTCTGTCGGGCTCTGTCGGGCTCTGTCGGGCCCTGTCGGGCTCTACTGGGCCCTGTCGGGCTCTGTCGGGCTCTGTCGGGCTCTACTGGGCCCTGTCGGGCTCTGTCGGGCTCTGTCGGGCTCTGTCGGGCTCTGTCGGGCTCTGTCGGGCTCTGTCGGGCTCTGTCGGGCTCTACTGGGCGCTACTGGGCTCTGTCGGGCTCTGTCGGGCTCTGTCGGGCTCTGTCGGGCTCTGTCGGGCTCTGTCGGGCTCTGTCGGGCTCTGTCGGGCTCTGTCGGGCTCTGTCGGGCTCTGTCGGGCTCTGTCGGGCTCTGTCGGGCTCTGTCGGGCTCTGTCGGGCCCTGTCGGGCTCTACTGGGCTTTGTCGGGCTCTACTGGGCCCTGTCGGGCTCTGTCGGGCTCTACTCGGCTCTGTCGGGCTCTACTGGGCTCTACTGTTCCCTGTCGGGCCCTTTCGGGCCCTTTCGGGCTCTGTCGGGCTCTGTCGGGCTCTGTCGGGCTCTACTGTTCCCTGTCGGGCTCTACTGGGCCCTGTCGGGCCCTGTCGGGCCCTGTCGGGCCCTGTCGGGCTCTACTGGGCCCTGTCGGGCCCTGTCGGGCTCTGTCGTGCTCTACTGGCCTCTACTGGGCTTTGTCGGGCCCTGTCGGGCTCTGTCGGGCTCTACTGGGCCCTGTCGGGCTCTGTCGGGCTCTGTCGGGCCCTGTCGGGCTCTGTCGGGCTCTACTGGGCCCTGTCGGGCTCTGTCGGGCTCTACTGGGCTCTACTGGGCCCTGTCGGGCTCTACTGGGCTCTGTCGGGCTCTGTCGGGCTCTGTCGGGCTCTGTCGGGCTCTGTCGGGCTCTGTCGGGCTCTGTCGGGCTCTGTCGGGCTCTGTCGGGCTCTGTCGGGCTCTGTCGGGCTCTGTCGGGCTCTACTGGGCGCTACTGGGCCCTGTCGGGCTCTGTCGGGCTCTGTCGGGCCCTGTCGGGCCCTGTCGGGCCCTGTCGGGCCCTGTCGGGCCCTGTCGGGCCCTGTCGGGCTCTGTCGGGCTCTGTCGGGCCCTGTCGGGCTCTGTCGGGCTCTGTCGGGCTCTACTGGGCCCTGTCCGGCTCTGTCGGGCCCTGTCGGGCTCTACTGTTCCCTGTCGGGCCCTGTCGGGCCCTGTCGGGCCCTGTCGGGCTCTGTCGGGCTCTACTGGGACCTGTCGGGCTCTGTAGGGCTCTGTCGGGCCCTGTCGGGCTCTACTGGGCCCTGTCGGGCTCTGTCGGGCCCTGTCGGGCTCTACTGTTCCCTGTCGGGCCCTGTCGGGCCCTGTCGGGCCCTGTCGGGCCCTGTCGGGCTCTGTCGGGCTCTGTCGGGCTCTGTCGGGCTCTGTCGGGCTCTGTCGGGCTCTGTCGGGCTCTGTCGGGCTCTGTCGGGCTCTGTCGGGCTCTGTCGGGCTCTGTCGGGCTCTGTCGGGCTCTGTCGGGCTCTACTGGTCCCTGTCGGGCTCTGTCGGGCTCTGTCGGGCTCTACTGGGCCCTGTCGGGCTCTGTCGGGCCCTGTCGGGCTCTACTGGGCTAAACTGGGCCCTGTCGCGCCCTGTCGGGCTCTACTGGGCTAAACTGGGCCCTGTCGGGCCCTGTCGGGCTCTGTCGGGCTCTGTCGGGCTCTACTGGGCTCTACTGTTCCCTGTCGGCCCCTGTCGGGCCCTGTCGGCCCCTGTCGGGTTCTGTCGGGCTCTACTGGGACCTGTCGGGCCCTGTCGGGCTCTGTAGGGCTCTGTCGGGCTCTACTGGGCTCTACTGTTCCCTGTCGGGCCCTGTCGGGCCCTGTCGGGCTCTACTGGGCCCTGTCGGGCTCTACTGGGCCCTGTCGGGCTCTACTGTTCCCTGTCGGGCTCTGTCGGGCTCTGTCGGGCTCTGTCGGGCTCTGTCGGGCTCTGTCGGGCTCTGTCGGGCTCTACTGGGCCCTGTCGGGCCCTGTCGGGCCCTGTCGGGCCCTGTCGGGCTCTGTAGGGCTCTGTCGGGCTCTACTGGGCTTTACTGGGCTCTGTCGGGCTCCGTCGGGCTCCGTCGGGCTCTACTGGGCTC
The DNA here is from genome assembly GCF_036013445.1 of Caloenas nicobarica. NCBI lineage: Eukaryota > Metazoa > Chordata > Aves > Columbiformes > Columbidae > Caloenas > Caloenas nicobarica. The sequence goes on from NW_027017233.1 coordinate 20,761, forward strand.
TACTGGGCTCTGTCGGGCTCTACTGGGCTCTACTGGGCCCTGTCGGGCTCTGTCGGGCTCTGTCGGGCTCTACTGGGCCCTGTCGGGCTCTGTCGTGCTCTACTGGGCGCTACTGGGCCCTGTCGGGCTCTACTGGGCCCTGTCGGGCCCTGTCGGGCCCTGTCGGGCTCTGTCGGGCTCTACTGTTCCCTGTCGGGCCCTGTCGGGCCCTGTCGGGCTCTACTGGGCCCTGTCGGGCCCTGTCGGGCTCTGTCGGGCCCTACTGGGCGCTATTTGGCTCTGTCGGGCCCTGTCGGGCCCTGTCGGGCTCTGTCGGGCTCTGTCGGGCTCTGTCGGGCTCTGTCGGGCTCTGTCGGGCTCTGTCGGGCTCTGTCGGGCTCTGTCGGGCTCTACTGGGCTCTGTCGGGCTCTGTCGGGCTCTGTCGGGCGCTACTGTGCGCTACTGGGCCCTGTCGGGCTCTGTCGGGCCCTGTCGGGCTCTACTGGGCCCTGTCGGGCTCTACTGGGCCCTGTCGGGCTCTACTGGGCCCTGTCGGGCTCTACTGGGCCCTGTCGGGCTCTACTGGGCCCTGTCGGGCCCTGTCGGGCTCTACTGGGCCCTGTCGGGCTCTACTGGGCTAAACTGGGCCCTGTCGGGCCCTGTCGGGCTCTACTGGGCTAAACTGGGCCCTGTCGGGCCCTGTCGGGCTCTGTCGGGCTTTGTCGGGCTCTACTGGGCTCTACTGTTCCCTGTCGGGCTCTGTCGGGTTCTGTCGGTCTCTACTGGGACCTGTCGGGCTCTGTCGGGCTCTACTGGGCTCTACTGTTCCCTGTCGGGCCCTGTCGGGCTCTACTGGGCCCTGTCGGGCTCTACTGGGCTCTGTCGCGCCCTGTCGGGCTCTACTGTTCCCTGTCGGGCCCTGTCGGGCCCTGTCGGGCTCTGTCGGGCTCTACTGGGCTCTACTGTTCCCTGTCGGGCTCTGTCGCGCTCTGTCGGGCTCTACTGGGCTCTGTCGGGCTCTGTCGGGCTCTACTGGGCCCTGTCGGGCTCTGTCGGGCCCTGTCGGGCTCTGTCGGGCCCTGTCGGGCTCTACTGGGCTAAACTGGGCTAAACTGGGCCCTGTCGGGCTCTACTGGGCTCTACTGTTCCCTGTCGGGCCCTGTCGGGCTCTACTGGGCCCTGTCGGGCTCTGTCGGGTTCTGTCGGGCTCTACTGGGCCCTGTCGGGCTCTGTCGGGTTCTGTCGGGCTCTACTGGGCCCTGTCGGGCCCTGTCGGGCCCTGTCGGGCTCTACTGTTCCCTGTCGGGCCCTGTCGGGCCCTGTCGGGCTCTACTGGGCCCTGTCGGGCCCTGTCGGGCTCTGTCGGGCCCTACTGGGCGCTATTTGGCTCTGTCGGGCTCTGTCGGGCCCTGTCGGGCCCTGTCGGGCTCTACTGGTCCCTGTCGGACTCTGTCGGGCTCTACTGGGCTCTGTCGGGCTCTGTCGGGCCCTGTCGGGCTCTACTGGGCTAAACTGGGCCCTGTCGGGCCCTGTCGGGCTCTGTCGGGCTCTACTGGGCTCTGTCGGGCTCTGTCGGGCGCTACTGGGCGCTACTGGGCCCTGTCGGGCTCTGTCGGGCCCTGTCGGGCTCTGTCGGGCCCTGTCGGGCTCTACTGGGCCCTGTCGGGCTCTACTGGGCCCTGTCGGGCCCTGTCGGGCTCTACTGGGCTAAACTGGGCCCTGTCGGGCTCTACTGGGCTAAACTGGGCCCTGTCGGGCCCTGTCGGGCTCTGTCGGGCTTTGTCGGTCTCTACTGGGCTCTACTGTTCCCTGTCGGGCTCTGTCGGGTTCTGTCGGTCTCTACTGGGACCTGTCGGGCTCTGTCGGGCTCTACTGGGCTCTACTGTTCCCTGTCGGGCCCTGTCGGGCTCTACTGGGCCCTGTCGGGCTCTGTCGGGCCCTGTCGGGCTCTACTGTTCCCTGTCGGGCCCTGTCGGGCCCTGTCGGGCTCTACTGGGCTCTACTGTTCTCTGTCGGGCTCTACTGGGCCCTGTCGGGCCCTGTCGGGCCCTGTCGGGCTCTGTCGGGCCCTGTCGGGCCCTGTCGGGCCCTGTCGGGCTCTGTCGGGCTCTGTCGGGCCCTGTCGGGCTCTACTGGGCCCTGTCGGGCCCTGTCGGGCTCTACTGGGCTAAACTGGGCCCTGTCGGGCTCTGTCGGGCTCTGTCGGGCTCTGTCGGGCTCTGTCGGGCTCTGTCGGGCTCTGTCGGGCTCTGTCGGGCTCTGTCGGGCTCTACTGGGCTCTACTGTTCCCTGTCGGGCCCTGTCGGGCTCTACTGGGCCCTGTCGGGCTCTACTGGGCCCTGTCGGGCTCTACTGGGCCCTGTCGGGCCCTGTCGGGCCCTGTCGGGCCTTACTGGGCTCTGTCGGGCCCTGTCGGGCCCTGTCGGGCCCTTTCGGGCTCTGTCGGGTTCTGTCGGGCTCTACTGGGCCCTGTCGGGCCCTGTCGGGCCCTGTCGGGCTCTGTCGGGCTCTACTGGGCTCTACTGGGCCCTGTCGGGCCCTGTCGGGCTCTACTGGGCTCTACTGCGCTCCGTCGGGCTCCGTCGGGCTCCGTCGGGCTCCGTCGGGCTCCGTCGGGCTCCGTCGGGCTCTACTGGGCTCTACTGGGCTCTGTCGGGCTCTACTGGGCTCTACTGGGCCCTGTCGGGCTCTGTCGGGCTCTGTCGGGCTCTGTCGGGCTCTGTCGGGCTCTACTGGGCTCTGTCGGGCTCTGTCGGGCTCTGTCGGGCTCTGTCGGGCTCTGTCGGGCTCTGTCGGGCTCTGTCGGGCTCTGTCGGGCTCTGTCGGGCTCTGTCGGGCTCTGTCGGGCTCTGTCGGGCTCTGTCGGGCTCTGTCGGACTCTACTGGTCCCTGTCGGGCCCTGTCGGGCCCTGTCGGGCCCTGTCGGGCTCTGTCGGGCTCTACTGGGCTCTACTGTTCCCTGTCGGGCCCGGTCGGGCTCTGTCGGGCTCTGTCGGGCTCTGTCGGGCTCTACTGGGCCCTGTCGGGCTCTGTCGGGCTCTGTCGGGCTCTGTCGGGCTCTGTCGGGCTCTGTCGGGCTCTGTCGGGCTCTGTCGGGCTCTGTCGGGCTCTGTCGGGCTCTGTCGGGCTCTGTCGGGCTCTGTCGGGCTCTGTCGGGCTCTGTCGGGCTCTGTCGGGCTCTACTGGGCTTTGTCGGGCTTTACTGGGCCCTGTCGGGCTCTACTCGGCTCTGTCGGGCTCTACTGGGCTCTACTGTTCCCTGTCGGGCCCTTTCGGGCCCTTTCGGGCCCTTTCGGGCTCTGTCGGGCTCTGTCGGGCTCTGTCGGGCTCTGTCGGGCTCTGTCGGGCTCTGTCGGGCTCTACTGGGCTCTACTGTTCCCTGTCGGGCTCTGTCGGGCTCTGTCGGGCTCTGTCGGGCTCTGTCGGGCTCTGTCGGGCTCTGTCGGGCTCTGTCGGGCCCTGTCGGGCTCTACTGGGCCCTGTCGGGCCCTGTCGGGCCCTGTCGGGCTCTGTCGGGCTCTACTGGCCTCTACTGGGCTTTGTCGGGCCCTGTCGGGCCCTGTCGGGCTCTGTCGGGCTCTGTCGGGCTCTGTCGGGCTCTGTCGGGCTCTGTCGGGCTCTGTCGGGCTCTGTCGGGCTCTACTGGGCCCTGTCGGGCTCTGTCGGGCTCTACTGGGCTCTACTGGGCCCTGTCGGGCCCTGTCGGGCTCTACTGGGCCCTGTCGGGCCCTGTCGGGCCCTGTCGGGCTCTGTCGGGCTCTGTCGGGCTCTGTCGGGCTCTGTCGGGCTCTGTCGGGCTCTGTCGGGCTCTACTGGGCCCTGTCGGGCTCTGTCGGGCTCTACTGGGCGCTACTGGGCCCTGTCGGGCTCTGTCGGGCTCTGTCGGGCTCTGTCGGGCTCTGTCGGGCTCTGTCGGGCTCTGTCGGGCTCTGTCGGGCTCTGTCGGGCTCTGTCGGGCTCTGTCGGGCTCTGTCGGGCTCTGTCGGGCTCTGTCGGGCTCTGTCGGGCTCTACTGGGCTCTGTCGGGCTCTGTCGGGCTCTACTGGGCCCTGTCGGGCTCTGTCGGGCCCTGTCGGGCTCTACTGTTCCCTGTCGGGCCCTGTCGGGCCCTGTCGGGCTCTGTCGGGCTCTACTGGGACCTGTCGGGCTCTGTAGGGCTCTGTCGGGCCCTGTCGGGCTCTACTGGGCCCTGTCGGGCTCTGTCGGGCCCTGTCGGGCTCTACTGTTCCCAGTCGGGCCCTGTCGGGCCCTGTCGGGCCCTGTCGGGCTCTGTCGGGCTCTACTGGGCTCTACTGTTCCCTGTCGGGCTCTGTCGGGCTCTGTCGGGCTCTGTCGGGCTCTGTCGGGCTCTGTCGGGCTCTGTCGGGCTCTGTCGGGCTCTGTCGGGCTCTGTCGGGCTCTGTCGGGCTCTACTGGGCTCTGTCGGGCTCTACTGGGCTCTGTCGGGCTCTACTGGGCTCTGTCGGGCTCTACTGGGCTCTGTCGGGCTCTGTCGGGCTCTACTGGGCCCTGTCGGGCCCTGTCGGGCTCTGTCGGGCTCTGCCGGGCTCTGCCGGGCTCTGTCGGGCTCTACTGGTCCCTGTCGGGCTCTGTCGGGCTCTACTGGTCCCTGTCGGGCTCTGTCGGGCTCTACTGGGCCCTGTCGGGCTCTGTCGGGCCCTGTCGGGCTCTACTGGGCTAAACTGGGCCCTGTCGCGCCCTGTCGGGCTCTACTGGGCTAAACTGGGCCCTGTCGGGCCCTGTCGGGCTCTGTCGGGCTCTGTCGGGCTCTACTGGGCTCTACTGTTCCCTGTCGGGCTCTGTCGGGCTCTGTCGGGCTCTACTGGGCTCTACTGTTCCCTGTCGGCCTCTGTCGGGCCCTGTCGGGCCCTGTCGGGTTCTGTCGGGCTCTACTGGGACCTGTCGGGCCCTGTCGGGCTCTGTAGGGCTCTGTCGGGCTCTACTGGGCTCTACTGTTCCCTGTCGGGCCCTGTCGGGCCCTGTCGGGCTCTACTGGGCCCTGTCGGGCTCTGTCGGGCCCTGTCGGGCTCTACTGTTCCCTGTCGGGCTCTGTCGGGCTCTGTCGGGCTCTGTCGGGCTCTGTCGGGCTCTGTCGGGCTCTGTCGGGCTCTGTCGGGCCCTGTCGGGCTCTACTGGGCCCTGTCGGGCTCTACTGGGCCCTGTCGGGCCCTGTCGGGCCCTGTCGGGCTCTGTCGGGCTCTGTCGGGCTCTGTCGGGCTCTGTCGGGCTCTACTGGGCTTTACTGGGCTCTGTCGGGCTCTGTCGGGCTCTGTCGGGCTCTACTGGGCTCTACTGGGCTCTGTCGGGCTCTACTGGGCTCTACTGGGCCCTGTCGGGCTCTGTCGGGCTCTGTCGGGCTCTACTGGGCCCTGTCGGGCTCTGTCGGGCTCTACTGGGCGCTACTGGGCCCTGTCGGGCCCTGTCGGGCCCTGTCGGGCTCTACTGGGCCCTGTCGGGCCCTGTCGGGCCCTGTCGGGCTCTGTCGGGCTCTACTGGGCGCTACTGGGCCCTGTCGGGCTCTGTCGGGCTCTGTCGGGCTCTGTCGGGCTCTGTCGGGCTCTGTCGGGCTCTGTCGGGCTCTGTCGGGCTCTGTCGGGCTCTGTCGGGCTCTGTCGGGCTCTGTCGGGCTCTGTCGGGCTCTGTCGGGCTCTACTGGGCTCTGTCGGGCCCTGTCGGGCTCTACTGGGCCCTGTCGGGCTCTGTCGGGCTCTGTCGGGCTCTGTCGGGCTCTGTCGGGCTCTGTCGGGCTCTGTCGGGCTCTGTCGGGCTCTGTCGGGCCCTGTCGGGCTCTGTCGGGCCCTGTCGGGCTCTACTGGGCCCTGTCGGGCTCTACTGGGCTCTGTCGGGCTCTGTCGGGCTCTGTCGGGCTCTGTCGGGCTCTGTCGGGCTCTGTCGGGCTCTGTCGGGCTCTGTCGGGCTCTGTCGGGCTCTACTGGGCTTTACTGGGCTCTGTCGGGCTCTGTCGGGCTCTGTCGGGCTCTACTGGGCTCTGTCGGGCTCTACTGGGCTCTACTGGGCCCTGTCGGGCTCTGTCGGGCTCTGTCGGGCTCTACTGGGCCCTGTCGGGCTCTGTCGGGCTCTACTGGGCGCTACTGGGCCCTGTCGGGCCCTGTCGGGCTCTGTCGGGCTCTGTCGGGCTCTGTCGGGCTCTGTCGGGCTCTGTCGGGCTCTGTCGGGCTCTGTCGGGCTCTGTCGGGCTCTGTCGGGCTCTGTCGGGCTCTGTCGGGCTCTACTGGGCTCTGTCGGGCTCTGTCGGGCTCTACTGGGCCCTGTCGGGCTCTGTCGGGCCCTGTCGGGCTCTACTGTTCCCTGTCGGGCCCTGTCGGGCCCTGTCGGGCCCTGTCGGGCCCTGTCGGGCTCTACTGGGCTCTGTCGGGCTCTACTGGGCTCTGTCGGGCTCTACTGGGCTCTGTCGGGCTCTACTGGGCTCTGTCGGGCTCTACTGGGCTCTGTCGGGCTCTACTGGGCCCTGTCGGGCTCTACTGGGCCCTGTCGGGCCCTGTCGGGCCCTGTCAAGCCCTGTCGGGCCCTGTCGGGCCCTGTCGGGCCCTGTCGGGCCCTGTCGGGCCCTGTCGGGCTCTGTCGGGCTCTGTCGGGCTCTGTCGGGCTCTGTCGGGCTCTTCCGGGCTCTGCCGGGCTCTGTCGGGCTCTACTGGTCCCTGTCGGGCTCTGTCGGGCTCTGTCGGGCTCTACTGGTCCCTGTCGGGCTCTGTCGGGCTCTACTGGGCCCTGTCGGGCTCTGTCGGGCCCTGTCGGGCTCTACTGGGCTAAACTGGGCCCTGTCGCGCCCTGTCTGGCTCTACTGGGCTAAACTGGGCCCTGTCGGGCCCTGTCGGGCTCTGTCGGGCTCTGTCGGGCTCTACTGGGCTCTACTGTTCCCTGTCGGGCTCTGTCGGGCTCTACTGGGCTCTACTGTTCCCTGTCGGCCCCTGTCGGGCCCTGTCGGGCCCTGTCGGGTTCTGTCGGGCTCTACTGGGACCTGTCGGGCCCTGTCGGGCTCTGTAGGGCTCTGTCGGGCTCTACTGGGCTCTACTGTTCCCTGTCGGGCCCTGTCGGGCCCTGTCGGGCTCTACTGGGCCCTGTCGGGCTCTGTCGGGCCCTGTCGGGCTCTACTGTTCCCTGTCGGGCTCTGTCGGGCTCTGTCGGGCTCTGTCGGGCTCTGTCGGGCTCTGTCGGGCTCTGTCGGGCTCTGTCGGGCTCTGTCGGGCTCTGTCGGGCTCTGTCGGGCTCTGTCGGGCTCTGTCGGGCTCTGTCGGGCTCTGTCGGGCTCTACTGGGCCCTGTCGGGCTCTGTCGGGCTCTGTCGGGCTCTGTCGGGCTCTGTCGGGCTCTGTCGGGCTCTGTCGGGCTCTGTCGGGCTCTACTGGGCCCTGTCGGGCCCTGTCGGGCCCTGTCGGGCTCTGTCGGGCTCTGTCGGGCTCTGTCGGGCTCTGTCGGGCTCTACTGGGCTCTGTCGGGCTCTGTCGGGCTCTGTCGGGCTCTACTGGGCTCTACTGGGCTCTGTCGGGCTCTACTGGGCTCTACTGGGCCCTGTCGGGCTCTGTCGGGCTCTGTCGGGCTCTACTGGGCCCTGTCGGGCTCTGTCGGGCTCTACTGGGCGCTACTGGGCCCTGTCGGGCCCTGTCGGGCTCTACTGGGCCCTGTCGGGCCCTGTCGGGCCCTGTCGGGCTCTGTCGGGCTCTACTGGGCGCTACTGGGCCCTGTCGGGCTCTGTCGGGCTCTGTCGGGCTCTGTCGGGCTCTGTCGGGCTCTGTCGGGCTCTGTCGGGCTCTGTCGGGCTCTGTCGGGCTCTGTCGGGCTCTGTCGGGCTCTACTGGGCTCTGTCGGGCTCTGTCGGGCTCTGTCGGGCTCTGTCGGGCTCTACTGGGCCCTGTCGGGCTCTGTCGGGCTCTGTCGGGCTCTGTCGGGCTCTGTCGGGCTCTGTCGGGCTCTGTCGGGCTCTGTCGGGCTCTGTCGGGCTCTACTGGGCCCTGTCGGGCTCTGTCGGGCTCTGTCGGGCTCTGTCGGGCTCTGTCGGGCTCTGTCGGGCTCTGTCGGGCTCTGTCGGGCTCTGTCGGGCTCTACTGGGCCCTGTTGGGCTCTATCGGGCTCTGTCGGGCTCTACTGGGCTCTGTCGGGCTCTGTCGGGCTCTGTCGGGCTCTGTCGGGCTCTGTCGGGCTCTGTCGGGCTCTGTCGGGCTCTGTCGGGCTCTGTCGGGCTCTGTCGGGCTCTGTCGGGCTCTACTGGGCCCTGTCGGGCTCTACTGGGCCCTGTCGGGCTCTACTGGGCCCTGTCGGGCCCTGTCGGGCCCTGTCGGGCTCTGTCGGGCCCTGTCGGGCTCTGTCGGGCTCTGTCGGGCTCTGTCGGGCTCTACTGGGCTTTACTGGGCTCTGTCGGGCTCTGTCGGGCTCTGTCGGGCTCTGTCGGGCTCTGTCGGGCTCTGTCGGGCTCTGTCGGGCTCTACTGGGCTCTACTGGGCTCTGTCGGGCTCTACTGGGCTCTACTGGGCCCTGTCGGGCTCTGTCGGGCTCTGTCGGGCTCTACTGGGCCCTGTCGGGCTCTGTCGGGCTCTACTGGGCGCTACTGGGCCCTGTCGGGCCCTGTCGGGCTCTACTGGGCCCTGTCGGGCCCTGTCGGGCCCTGTCGGTCTCTGTCGGGCTCTACTGGGCGCTACTGGGCCCTGTCGGGCTCTGTCGGGCTCTACTGGGCGCTACTGGGCTCTGTCGGGCTCTGTCGGGCTCTGTCGGGCTCTGTCGGGCTCTGTCGGGCTCTGTCGGGCTCTACTGGGCTGTGTCGGGCTCTACTGGGCTTTGTCGGGCTCTACTGGGCTCTGTCGGGCTCTGTCGGGCTCTACTGGGCCCTGTCGGGCCCTGTCGGGCCCTGTCGGGCTCTGTCGGGCTCTACTGGGCGCTACTGGGCCTTGTCGGGCTCTGTCGGGCTCTGTCGGGCTCTGTCGGGCTCTGTCGGGCTCTGTCGGGCTCTGTCGGGCTCTGTCGGGCCCTGTCGGGCCCTGTCGGGCTCTACTGGGCCCTGTCGGGCCCTGTCGGGCTCTGTCGGGCTCTACTGGCCTCTACTGGGCTTTGTCGGGCCCTGTCGGGCCCTGTCGGGCTCTACTGGGCCCTGTCGGGCCCTGTCGGGCCCTGTCGGGCCCTGTCGGGCCCTGTCGGGCTCTGTCGGGCTCTGTCGGGCTCTGTCGGGCTCTGTCGGGCTCTGTCGGGCTCTACTGGGCCCTGTCGGGCTCTACTGGGCTCTACTGGGCCCTGTCGGGCCCTGTCGGGCTCTACTGGGCCCTGTCGGGCCCTGTCGGGCTCTGTCGGGCTCTACTGGGCCCTGTCGGGCCCTGTCGGGCCCTGTCGGGCTCTGTCGGGTTCTGTCAGGCTCTACTGGGCCCTGTCGGGCCCTGTCGGGCTCTGTAGGGCTCTGTCGGGCTCTGTCGGGCTCTACTGGGCTCTACTGTTCCCTGTCGGGCCCTGTCGGGCCCTGTCGGGCTCTACTGAGCCCTGTCGGGCTCTGTCGGGCCCTGTCGGGCTCTACTGTTCCCTGTCGGGCCCTGTCGGGCCCTGTCGGGCACTACTGGGCTCTGTCGGGCTCTACTGGGCTCTACTGGGCCCTGTCGGGCTCTGTCGGGCTCTGTCGGGCTCTACTGGGCCCTGTCGGGCTCTGTCGGGCTCTACTGGGCGCTACTGGGCCCTGTCGGGCCCTGTCGGGCCCTGTCGGGCCCTGTCGGGCTCTGTCGGGCTCTACTGGGCGCTACTGGGCCCTGTCGGGCTCTGTCGGGCTCTGTCGGGCTCTGTCGGGCTCTGTCGGGCTCTGTCGGGCTCTACTGGGCTCTGTCGGGCTCTACTGGGCTTTGTCGGGCTCTACTGGGCTCTGTCGGGCTCTGTCGGGCTCTACTGGGCCCTGTCGGGCCCTGTCGGGCTCTGTCGGGCTCTGTCGGGCTCTACTGGGCGCTACTGGGCCTTGTCGGGCTCTGTCGGGCTCTGTCGGGCTCTGTCGGGCTCTGTCGGGCTCTGTCGGGCTCTGTCGGGCTCTGTCGGGCCCTGTCGGGCCCTGTCGGGCCCTGTCGGGCTCTGTCGGGCTCTACTGGCCTCTACTGGGCTTTGTCGGGCCCTGTCGGGCTCTGTCGGGCTCTACTGGGCCCTATCGGGCCCTGTCGGGCCCTGTCGGGCCCTGTCGGGCTCTGTCGGGCTCTGTCGGGCCCTGTCGGGCTCTACTGGGCCCTGTCGGGCTCTACTGGGCTCTACTGGGCCCTGTCGGGCCCTGTCGGGCTCTACTGGGCCCTGTCGGGCCCTGTCGGGCTCTGTCGGGCTCTACTGGGCCCTGTCGGGCCCTGTCGGGCCCTGTCGGCCCCTGTCGGGCCCTGTCGGGCTCTGTCGGGTTCTGTCAGGCTCTACTGGGCCCTGTCGGGCCCTGTCGGGCTCTGTAGGGCTCTGTCGGGCTCTGTCGGGCTCTACTGGGCTCTACTGTTCCCTGTCGGGCCCTGTCGGGCCCTGTCGGGCTCTACTGAGCCCTGTCGGGCTCTGTCGGGCCCTGTCGGGCTCTACTGTTCCCTGTCGGGCCCTGTCGGGCCCTGTCGGGCTCTACTGGGCTCTGTCGGGCTCTGTCGGGCTCTACTGGGCCCTGTCGGGCCCTGTCGGGCTCCGTCGGGCTCCGTCGGGCTCCGTCGGGCTCCGTCGGGCTCCGTCGGGCTCTGTCGGGCTCTGTCGGGCTCTACTGGGCTCTACTGGGCTCTGTCGGGCTCTACTGGGCTCTACTGGGCCCTGTCGGGCTCTGTCGGGCTCTGTCGGGCTCTACTGGAACCTGTCGGGCTCTGTCGGGCTCTACTGGGCGCTACTGGGCCCTGTCGGGCCCTGTCGGGCCCTGTCGGGCCCTGTCGGGCTCTGTCGGGCCCTGTCGGGCCCTGTCGGGCTCTGTCGGGCTCTGTCGGGCTCTGTCGGGCTCTGTCGGGCTCTACTGGGCCCTGTCGGGCTTTGTCGGGCTCTACTGGGCTCTGTCGGGCTCTGTCGGGCTCTGTCGGGCTCTACTGGGCTCTGTCGGGCTCTGTCGGGCTCTACTGGGCTCTGTCGGGCTCTGTCGGGCTCTGTCGGACTCTACTGGTCCCTGTCGGGCCCTGTCGGGCTCTACTGTTCCCTGTCGGGCCCTGTCGGGCCCTGTCGGGCTCTACTGGGCTCTGTCGGGCTCTACTGGGCTCTACTGGGCCCTGTCGGGCTCTGTCGGGCTCTGTCGGGCTCTACTGGGCCCTGTCGGGCTCTGTCGGGCTCTACTGGGCGCTACTGGGCCCTGTCGGGCCCTGTCGGGCTCTACTGGGCCCTGTCGGGCCCTGTCGGGCCCTGTCGGGCTCTGTCGGGCTCTACTGGGCGCTACTGGGCTCTGTCGGGCTCTGTCGGGCTCTGTCGGGCTCTGTCGGGCTCTGTCGGGCTCTGTCGGGCTCTGTCGGGCTCTACTGGGCTCTGTCGGGCTCTACTGGGCTTTGTCGGGCTCTACTGGGCTCTGTCGGGCTCTGTCGGGCTCTACTGGGCCCTGTCGGGCCCTGTCGGGCCCTGTCGGGCTCTGTCGGGCTCTACTGGGCGCTACTGGGCCTTGTCGGGCTCTGTCGGGCTCTGTCGGGCTCTGTCGGGCCCTGTCGGGCCCTGTCTGGCTCTACTGGGCCCTGTTGGGCCCTGTCGGGCTCTGTCGGGCTCTACTGGCCTCTACTGGGCTTTGTCGGGCCCTGTCGGGCTCTGTCGGGCTCTACTGGGCCCTATCGGGCCCTGCCGGGCCCTGTCGGGCCCTGTCGGGCTCTGTCGGGCTCTGTCGGGCTCTGTCGGGCTCTGTCGGGCTCTACTGGGCCCTGTCGGGCTCTACTGGGCTCTACTGGGCCCTGTCGGGCCCTGTCGGGCTCTACTGGGCCCTGTCGGGCTCTGTCGGGCTCTACTGGGCCCTGTCGGGCCCTGTCGGGCCCTGTCGGCCCCTGTTGGGCCCTGTCGGGCCCTGTCGGGCTCTGTCGGGTTCTGTCAGGCTCTACTGGGCCCTGTCGGGCCCTGTCGGGCTCTGTAGGGCTCTGTCGGGCTCTGTCGGGCTCTACTGGGCTCTACTGTTCCCTGTCGGGCCCTGTCGGGCCCTGTCGGGCTCTACTGAGCCCTGTCGGGCTCTGTCGGGCCCTGTCGGGCTCTACTGTTCCCTGTCGGGCCCTGTCGGGCCCTGTCGGGCTCTACTGGGCTCTGTCGGGCTCTGTCGGGCTCTACTGGGCCCTGTCGGGCCCTGTCGGGCTCCGTCGGGCTCCGTCGGGCTCCGTCGGGCTCTGTCGGGCTCTGTCGGGCTCTACTGGGCTCTACTGGGCTCTGTCGGGCTCTACTGGGCTCTACTGGGCCCTGTCGGGCTCTGTCGGGCTCTGTCGGGCTCTACTGGAACCTGTCGGGCTCTGTCGGGCTCTACTGGGCGCTACTGGGCCCTGTCGGGCTCTGTCGGGCTCTGTCGGGCTCTGTCGGGCTCTGTCGGGCCCTGTCGGGCCCTGTCGGGCCCTGTCGGGCCCTGTCGGGCCCTGTCGGGCCCTGTCGGGCTCTGTCGGGCTTTGTCGGGCTCTACTGGGCTCTGTCGGGCTCTGTCGGGCTCTGTCGGGCTCTGTCGGGCTCTACTGGGCTCTGTCGGGCTCTGTCGGGCTCTACTGGGCTCTGTCGGGCTCTGTCGGGCTCTGTCGGACTCTACTGGTCCCTGTCGGGCTCTGTCGGGCTCTGTCGGGCTCTGTCGGGCTCTGTCGGGCTCTACTGGGCCCTGTCGGGCTCTGTCGGGCTTTGTCGGGCTCTGTCGTGCTCTGTCGGGCTCTGTCGTGCTCTGTCGGGCTCTACTGGGCTCTGTCGGGCTCTACTGGGCTCTACTGGGCTCTGTCGGGCTCTGTCGATCTCTGTCGGGCTCTGTCGGGCTCTGTCGGGCTCTACTGGGCTTTGTCGGGCTCTACTGGGCCCTGTCGGGCTCTGTCGGGCTCTACTCGGCTCTGTCGGGCCCTGTCGGGCTCTGTCGGGCCCTGTCGGGCCCTGTCGGGCTCTGTCGGGCTCTGTCGGGCTCTGTCGGGCTCTGTCGGGCTCTGTCGGGCTCTGTCGGGCTCTGTCGGGCTCTACTGGGCTCTACTGCGCCCTGTCGGGCTCTGTCGGGCTCTGTCGGGCTCTACTGGGCGCTACTGGGCTCTGTCGGGCTCTGTCGGGCTCTGTCGGGCTCTGTCGGGCTCTGTCGGGCTCTGTCGGGCTCTGTCGGGCTCTGTCGGGCTCTGCCGGGCTCTGCCGGGCTCTATTGGTCCCTGTCGGGCCCTGTCGGGCCCTGTCGGGCCCTGTCGGGCTCTACTGGGCTAAACTGGGCCCTGTCGGGCTCTGTCGGGCTCTACTGGGCTAAACTGGGCCCTGTCGGGCTCTGTCGGGCTCTACTGGGCTCTACTGTTCCCTGTCGGGCCCTTTCGGGCCCTTTCGGGCTCTGTCGGGCTCTGTCGGGCTCTACTGGTCTCTACTGTTCCCTGTCGGGCTCTGTCGGGCTCTGTCGGGCTCTGTCGGGCTCTGTCGGGCTCTGTCGGGCTCTGTCGGGCTCTACTGGGCGCTACTGGGCGCTACTGGGCCCTGTCGGGCTCTGTCGGGCTCTGTCGGGCCCTGTCGGGCTCTGTCGGGCCCTGTCGGGCTCTGTCGGGCCCTGTCGGGCTCTGTCGGGCCCTGTCGGGCTCTGTCGGGCTCTGTCGGGCTCTGTCGGGCTCTGTCGGGCCCTGTCGGGCCCTGTCGGGCCCTGTCGGGCCCTGTCGGGCCCTGTCGGGCCCTGTCGGGCCCTGTCGGGCCCTGTCGGGCTCTGTCGGGCTCTACTGGCCTCTACTGGGCCCTGTCGGGCCCTGTCGGGCCCTGTCGGGCTCTGTCGGGCTCTACTGGGCCCTGTCGGGCCCTGTCGGGCCCTGTCGGGCCCTGTCGGGCTCTGTCGGGCTCTGTCGGGCTCTGTCGGGCTCTGTCGGGCTCTGTCGGGCTCTGTCGGGCTCTACTGGGCTCTGTCGGGCTCTACTGGGCTCTACTGGGCCCTGTCGGGCCCTGTCGGGCTCTACTGGGCCCTGTCGGGCTCTGTCGGGCTCTGTCGGGTTTTGTCGGGCTCTACTGGGCTCTACTGGGCCCTGTCGGGCTCTGTCGGGCTCTACTGGGCGCTACTGGGCCCTGTCGGGCTCTGTCGGGCTCTGTCGGGCTCTGTCGGGCTCTGTCGGGCTCTACTGGGCTCTACTGGGCTCTGTCGGGCTCTGTCGGGCTCTGTCGGGCTCTGTCGGGCTCTACTGGGCTCTGTCGGGCTCTGTCGGGCTCTGTCGGGCTCTACTGGGCCCTGTCGGGCCCTGTTGGGTTCTGTCGGGCTCTACTGGGACCTGTCGGGCTCTGTAGGGCTCTGTCGGGCCCTGTCGGGCTCTACTGGGCCCTGTCGGGCTCTGTCGGGCCCTGTCGGGCTCTGTCGGGCCCTGTCGGGCTCTACTGTTCCCTGTCGGGCCCCGTCGGGCCCTGTCGGGCCCCGTCGGGCTCTGTCGGGCTCTGTCGGGCTCTACTGGGCTCTACTGTTCCCTGTCGGGCTCTGTCGGGCTCTGTCGGGCTCTGTCGGGCTCTGTCGGGCTCTGTCGGGCTCTGTCGGGCTCTGTCGGGCTCTACTGGGCTCTGTCGGGCTCTACTGGGCTCTGTCGGGCTCTACTGGGCTCTGTCGGGCTCTGTCGGGCTCTACTGGGCCCTGTCGGGGCCTGTCGGGCTCTGTCGGGCTCTACTGGGCGCTACTGGGCCTTGTCGGGCTCTGTCGGGCTCTGTCGGGCTCTGTCGGGCTCTGTCGGGCTCTGTCGGGCTCTGTCGGGCTCTGTCGGGCTCTGTCGGGCTCTGTCGGGCTCTGTCGGGCTCTACTGGTCCCTGTCGGGCTCTGTCGGGCTCTGTCGGGCTCTACTGGTCCCTGTCGGGCTCTGTCGGGCCCTGTCGGGCTCTACTGGGCTAAACTGGGCCCTGTCGCGCCCTGTCGGGCTCTACTGGGCTAAACTGGGCCCTGTCGGGCCCTGTCGGGCCCTGTCGGGCGCTGTCGGGCTCTGTCGGGCTCTACTGGGCTCTACTGTTCCCTGTCGGGCTCTGTCGGGCTCTGTCGGGCTCTGTCGGGCTCTGTCGGGCTCTACTGGGCTCTACTGTTCCCTGTCGGGCCCTGTCGGGCCCTGTCGGGCTCTGTCGGGCTCTACTGGCCCCTGTCGGCCCCTGTCGGCCCCTGTCGGGCTCTGTCGGGCCCTGTCGTTTTCTGTCGGGCTCTACTGGGACCTGTCGGGCCCTGTCGGGCTCTGTAGGGCTCTGTCGGGCTCTACTGGGCTCTACTGTTCCCTGTCGGGCTCTGTCGGGCCCTGTCGGGCTCTACTGGGCCCTGTCGGGCTCTGTCGGGCCCTGTCGGGCTCTACTGTTCCCTGTCGGGCTCTGTCGGGCCCTGTCGGGCCCTGTCGGGCCCTGTCGGGCTCTGTCGGGCTCTGTCGGGCTCTGTCGGGCTCTGTCGGGCTCTGTCGGGCTCTGTCGGGCTCTGTCGGGCTCTGTCGGGCTCTGTCGGGCTCTGTCGGGCTCTGTCGGGCTCTGTCGGGCTCTGTCGGGCTCTGTCGGGCTCTGTCGGGCTCTGTCGGGCTCTACTGGGCTTTGTCGGGCCCTGTCGGGCTCTACTGGGCCCTGTCGGGCCCTGTCGGGCTCTGTCGGGCTCTGTCGGGCTCTGTCGGGCTCTACTAGGCTATACTGCGCCCTGTCGGGCTCTGTCGGGCTCTACTGGGCGCTACTGGGTCCTGTCGGGCTCTGTCGGGCTCTGTCGGGCTCTGTCGGGCTCTGTCGGGCTCTGTCGGGCTCTGTCGGGCTCTGTCGGGCTCTGTCGGGCTCTGTCGGGCTCTGTCGGGCTCTGTCGGGCTCTACTGGTCCCTGTCGGGCTCTGTCGGGCTCTGTCGGGCTCTATTGGTCCCTGTCGGGCCCTGTCGGGCCCTGTCGGGCCCTGTCGGGCTCTGTCGTGCTCTACTGGGCCCTGTCGGGCTCTGTCGGGCTCTACTGGGCTAAACTGGGCTCTGTCGGGCTCTGTCGGGCTCTGTCGGGCTCTACTGGGCTCTACTGTTCCCTGTCGGGCCCTGTCGGGCTCTACTGGGCTCTGTCGGGCTCTGTCGGGCTCTGTCGGGCTCTGTCGGGCTCTGTCGGGCTCTGTCGGGCTCTACTGGACTCTACTGGGCCCTGTCGGGCCCTGTCGGGCTCTACTGGGCCCTGTCGGGCCCTGTCGGGCTCTGTCGGGCTCTACTGGGCCCTGTCGGGCCCTGTCGGGCTCTGTCGGGCTCTACTGGGCTCTGTCGGGCCCTGTCGGGCTCTGTCGGGCTCTGTCGGGCTCTGTCGGGCTCTACTGGGCCCTGTCGGGCCCTGTCGGGCCCTGTCGGGCTCTGTCGGGCTCTACTGGTCCCTGTCGGGCCCTGTCGGGCTCTACTGGGCTAAACTGGGCCCTGTCGGGCTCTACTGGGCTAAACTGGGCCCTGTCGGGCCCTGTCGGGCTCTGTCGGGCTCTGTCGGGCTCTACTGGGCTCTACTGTTCCCTGTCGGGCTCTGTCGGGCTCTGTCGGGCTCTGTCGGGCTCTGTCGGGCTCTACTGGGCTCTACTGGGCTCTCCTGTTCCCTGTCGGGCCCTGTCGGGCCCTGTCGGGCTCTGTCGGGCTCTACTGGGCCCTGTCGGGCTCTGTCGGGCTCTGTCGGGCCCTGTCGGGCTCTGTCGGGCTCTGTCGGGCTCTGTCGGGCTCTGTCGGGCTCTGTCGGGCTCTGTCGGGCTCTGTCGGGCTCTACTGGCCTCTACTGGGCTTTGTCGTGCCCTGTCGGGCTCTACTGGGCCCTGTCGGGCCCTGTCGGGCCCTGTCGGGCCCTGTCGGGCTCTGTCGGGCTCTACTGGGCCCTGTCGGGCTCTACTGGGCCCTGTCGGGCCCTGTCGGGCCCTGTCGGGCTCTGTCGGGCTCTGTCGGGCTCTGTCGGGCTCTACTGGGCCCTGTCGGGCTCTGTCGGGCTCTACTGGGCGCTACTGGGCCCTGTCGGGCTCTGTTGGGCTCTGTCGGGCTCTGTCGGGCTCTACTGGGCTCTGTAGGGCTCTGTCGGGCTCTGTCGGGCTCTACTGGGCTCTGTCGGCCTCTGTCGGGCTCTACTGGGCCCTGTCGGGCCCTGTCGGGCTCTGTCGGGCTCTACTGGCCCCTGTCGGCCCCTGTCGGCCCCTGTCGGCCCCTGTCGGCCCCTGTCGGCCCCTGTCGGCCCCTGTCGGGCCCTGTCGGCCCCTGTCGGCCCCTGTCGGGCCCTGTCGGGCTCTGTCGGGTTCTGTCAGGCTCTACTGGGACCTGTCGGGCTCTGTAGGGCTCTGTCGGGCTCTGTCGGGCTCTACTGGTCCCTGTCGGGCTCTGTCGGGCCCTGTCGGGCTCTACTGGGCTAAACTGGGCCCTGTCGCGCCCTGTCGGGCTCTACTGGGCTAAACTGGGCCCTGTCGGGCCCTGTCGGGCCCTGTCGGGCCATGTCGGGCTCTGTCGGGCTCTACTGGGCTCTACTGTTCCCTGTCGGGCTCTGTCGGGCTCTGTCGGGCTCTGTCGGGCTCTACTGGGCTCTACTGTTCCCTGTCGGGCCCTGTCGGGCCCTGTCGGGCTCTGTCGGGCTCTACTGGCCCCTGTCGGCCCCTGTCGGCCCCTGTCGGGCTCTGTCGGGCCCTGTCGTTTTCTGTCGGGCTCTACTGGGACCTGTCGGGCCCTGTCGGGCTCTGTAGGGCTCTGTCGGGCTCTACTGGGCTCTACTGTTCCCTGTCGGGCCCTGTCGGGCCCTGTCGGGCTCTACTGGGCCCTGTCGGGCTCTGTCGGGCCCTGTCGGGCTCTACTGTTCCCTGTCGGGCCCTGTCGGGCCCTGTCGGGCTCTGTCGGGCTCTGTCGGGCTCTGTCGGGCCCTGTCGGGCTCTACTGGGCCCTGTCGGGCTCTGTCGGGCTCTGTCGGGCTCTGTCGGGCTCTGTCGGGCTCTGTCGGGCTCTGTCGGGCTCTGTCGGGCTCTGTCGGGCTCTGTCGGGCTCTGTCGGGCTCTACTGGGCTTTGTCGGGCCCTGTCGGGCTCTGTCGGGCCCTGTCGGGCTCTGTCGGGCCCTGTCGGGCTCTACTGGGCCCTGTCGGGCCCTGTCGGGCCCTGTCGGGCTCTGTCGGGCTCTACTGGCCTCTACTGGGCCCTGTCGGGCCCTGTCGGGCCCTGTCGGGCTCTGTCGGGCTCTACTGGGCCCTGTCGGGCCCTGTCGGGCCCTGTCGGGCCCTGTCGGGCTCTGTCGGGCTCTGTCGGGCTCTGTCGGGCTCTGTCGGGCTCTGTCGGGCTCTACTGGGCTCTGTCGGGCTCTACTGGGCTCTACTGGGCCCTGTCGGGCCCTGTCGGGCTCTGTCGGGCTCTGTCGGGTTTTGTCGGGCTCTACTGGGCTCTACTGGGCCCTGTCGGGCTCTGTCGGGCTCTACTGGGCGCTACTGGGCCCTGTCGGGCTCTGTCGGGCTCTGTCGGGCTCTGTCGGGCTCTGTCGGGCTCTGTCGGGCTCTGTCGGGCTCTACTGGGCTCTACTGGGCTCTGTCGGGCTCTGTCGGGCTCTGTCGGGCTCTGTCGGGCTCTGTCGGGCTCTACTGGGCCCTGTCGGGCCCTGTTGGGTTCTGTCGGGCTCTACTGGGACCTGTCGGGCTCTGTAGGGCTCTGTCGGGCCCTGTCGGGCTCTACTGGGCCCTGTCGGGCTCTGTCGGGCCCTGTCGGGCTCTACTGTTCCCCGTCGGGCCCCGTCGGGCCCCGTCGGGCCCCGTCGGGCTCTGTCGGGCTCTGTCGGGCTCTACTGGGCTCTACTGTTCCCTGTCGGGCTCTGTCGGGCTCTGTCGGGCTCTGTCGGGCTCTGTCGGGCTCTGTCGGGCTCTGTCGGGCTCTGTCGGGCTCTGTCGGGCTCTGTCGGGCTCTGTCGGGCTCTGTCGGGCTCTACTGGGCTCTGTCGGGCTCTGTCGGGCTCTGTCGGGCTCTGTCGGGCTCTGTCGGGCTCTGTCGGGCTCTGTCGGGCTCTACTGGGCCCTGTCGGGCCCTGTCGGGCTCTGTCGGGCTCTACTGGGCGCTACTGGGCCTTGTCGGGCTCTGTCGGGCTCTGTCGGGCTCTGTCGGGCTCTGTCGGGCTCTGTCGGGCTCTGTCGGGCTCTGTCGGGCTCTGTCGGGCTCTACTGGTCCCTGTCGGGCTCTGTCGGGCTCTGTCGGGCTCTACTGGTCCCTGTCGGGCTCTGTCGGGCCCTGTCGGGCTCTACTGGGCTAAACTGGGCCCTGTCGCGCCCTGTCGGGCTCTACTGGGCTAAACTGGGCCCTGTCGGGCCCTGTCGGGCCCTGTCGGGCGCTGTCGGGCTCTGTCGGGCTCTACTGGGCTCTACTGTTCCCTGTCGGGCTCTGTCGGGCTCTGTCGGGCTCTGTCGGGCTCTGTCGGGCTCTGTCGGGCTCTGTCGGGCTCTGTCGGGCTCTGTCGGGCTCTACTGTTCCCTGTCGGGCTCTGTCGGGCTCTGTCGGGCTCTGTCGGGCTCTACTGGGCTCTGTCGGGCTCTGTCGGGCTCTGTCGGGCGCTACTGTGCGCTACTGGGCCCTGTCGGGCTCTGTCGGGCCCTGTCGGGCTCTGTCGGGCCCTGTCGGGCTCTACTGGGCCCTGTCGGGCTCTACTGGGCCCTGTCGGGCTCTACTGGGCCCTGTCGGGCTCTACTGGGCCCTGTCGGGCCCTGTCGGGCTCTACTGGGCCCTGTCGGGCTCTACTGGGCTAAACTGGGCCCTGTCGGGCCCTGTCGGGCTCTACTGGGCTAAACTGGGCCCTGTCGGGCCCTGTCGGGCTCTGTCGGGCTTTGTCGGGCTCTACTGGGCTCTACTGTTCCCTGTCGGGCTCTGTCGGGTTCTGTCGGTCTCTACTGGGACCTGTCGGGCTCTGTCGGGCTCTGTCGGGCTCTACTGGGCTCTACTGTTCCCTGTCGGGCCCTGTCGGGCTCTACTGGGCCCTGTCGGGCTCTACTGGGCCCTGTCGGGCTCTGTCGGGCCCTGTCGGGCTCTACTGTTCCCTGTCGGGCCCTGTCGGGCCCTGTCGGGCTCTGTCGGGCTCTACTGGGCTCTACTGTTCCCTGTCGGGCTCTGTCGCGCTCTGTCGGGCTCTACTGGGCTCTGTCGGGCTCTGTCGGGCTCTACTGGGCCCTGTCGGGCTCTGTCGGGCCCTGTCGGGCTCTGTCGGGCCCTGTCGGGCTCTACTGGGCTAAACTGGGCTAAACTGGGCCCTGTCGGGCTCTACTGGGCTCTACTGTTCCCTGTCGGGCCCTGTCGGGCTCTACTGGGCCCTGTCGGGCTCTGTCGGGTTCTGTCGGGCTCTACTGGGCCCTGTCGGGCTCTGTCGGGTTCTGTCGGGCTCTACTGGGCCCTGTCGGGCCCTGTCGGGCCCTGTCGGGCTCTACTGTTCCCTGTCGGGCCCTGTCGGGCCCTGTCGGGCTCTACTGGGCCCTGTCGGGCCCTGTCGGGCTCTGTCGGGCCCTACTGGGCGCTATTTGGCTCTGTCGGGCTCTGTCGGGCCCTGTCGGGCCCTGTCGGGCTCTACTGGTCCCTGTCGGACTCTGTCGGGCTCTACTGGGCTCTGTCGGGCTCTGTCGGGCCCTGTCGGGCTCTACTGGGCTAAACTGGGCCCTGTCGGGCCCTGTCGGGCTCTGTCGGGCTCTACTGGGCTCTGTCGGGCTCTGTCGGGCTCTGTCGGGCGCTACTGGGCGCTACTGGGCCCTGTCGGGCTCTGTCGGGCCCTGTCGGGCTCTACTGGGCCCTGTCGGGCTCTACTGGGCCCTGTCGGGCCCTGTCGGGCTCTACTGGGCTAAACTGGGCCCTGTCGGGCTCTACTGGGCTAAACTGGGCCCTGTCGGGCCCTGTCGGGCTCTGTCGGGCTTTGTCGGTCTCTACTGGGCTCTACTGTTCCCTGTCGGGCTCTGTCGGGTTCTGTCGGTCTCTACTGGGACCTGTCGGGCTCTGTCGGGCTCTACTGGGCTCTACTGTTCC
Organism: Caloenas nicobarica; assembly: GCF_036013445.1. Classification (NCBI taxonomy): domain Eukaryota; kingdom Metazoa; phylum Chordata; class Aves; order Columbiformes; family Columbidae; genus Caloenas; species Caloenas nicobarica. Next base: position 41,740 of record NW_027017233.1, read on the forward strand.
CTGTCGGGCCCTGTCGGGCTCTACTGGGCCCTGTCGGGCTCTGTCGGGCCCTGTCGGGCTCTACTGTTCCCTGTCGGGCCCTGTCGGGCCCTGTCGGGCTCTACTGGGCTCTACTGGGCCCTGTCGGGCTCTACTGGGCCCTGTCGGGCCCTGTCGGGCCCTGTCGGGCTCTGTCGGGCCCTGTCGGGCCCTGTCGGGCTCTGTCGGGCTCTGTCGGGCTCTGTCGGGCCCTGTCGGGCTCTACTGGGCCCTGTCGGGCCCTGTCGGGCTCTACTGGGCTAAACTGGGCCCTGTCGGGCTCTGTCGGGCTCTGTCGGGCTCTGTCGGGCTCTGTCGGGCTCTGTCGGGCTCTGTCGGGCTCTGTCGGGCTCTACTGGGCTCTACTGGGCTCTACTGTTCCCTGTCGGGCCCTGTCGGGCTCTACTGGGCCCTGTCGGGCTCTACTGGGCCCTGTCGGGCTCTACTGGGCCCTGTCGGGCCCTGTCGGGCCCTGTCGGGCCTTACTGGGCCCTGTCGGGCCCTGTCGGGCCCTGTCGGGCCCTTTCGGGCTCTGTCGGGTTCTGTCGGGCTCTACTGGGCCCTGTCGGGCCCTGTCGGGCCCTGTCGGGCTCTGTCGGGCTCTACTGGGCTCTACTGGGCCCTGTCGGGCCCTGTCGGGCTCTACTGGGCTCTACTGCGCTCCGTCGGGCTCCGTCGGGCTCCGTCGGGCTCCGTCGGGCTCCGTCGGGCTCTACTGGGCTCTACTGGGCTCTGTCGGGCTCTACTGGGCTCTACTGGGCCCTGTCGGGCTCTGTCGGGCTCTGTCGGGCTCTACTGGGCCCTGTCGGGCTCTGTCGGGCTCTACTGGGCGCTACTGGGCTCTGTCGGGCTCTGTCGGGCTCTGTCGGGCTCTGTCGGGCTCTGTCGGGCTCTGTCGGACTCTACTGGTCCCTGTCGGGCCCTGTCGGGCCCTGTCGGGCCCTGTCGGGCTCTGTCGGGCTCTACTGGGCTCTACTGTTCCCTGTCGGGCCCGGTCGGGCTCTGTCGGGCTCTGTCGGGCTCTGTCGGGCTCTGTCGGGCTCTACTGGGCCCTGTCGGGCTCTGTCGGGCTCTGTCGGGCTCTGTCGGGCTCTGTCGGGCTCTGTCGGGCTCTGTCGGGCTCTGTCGGGCTCTGTCGGGCTCTACTGGGCTTTGTCGGGCTCTACTGGGCCCTGTCGGGCTCTGTCGGGCTCTACTCGGCTCTGTCGGGCTCTACTGGGCTCTACTGTTCCCTGTCGGGCCCTTTCGGGCCCTTTCGGGCCCTTTCGGGCTCTGTCGGGCTCTGTCGGGCTCTGTCGGGCTCTGTCGGGCTCTGTCGGGCTCTACTGGGCTCTACTGTTCCCTGTCGGGCTCTGTCGGGCTCTGTCGGGCTCTGTCGGGCTCTACTGGGCCCTGTCGGGCCCTGTCGGGCCCTGTCGGGCTCTGTCGGGCTCTACTGGCCTCTACTGGGCTTTGTCGGGCCCTGTCGGGCCCTGTCGGGCCCTGTCGGGCCCTGTCGGGCCCTGTCGGGCCCTGTCGGGCTCTGTCGGGCTCTGTCGGGCTCTGTCGGGCTCTGTCGGGCTCTGTCGGGCTCTGTCGGGCTCTACTGGGCCCTGTCGGGCTCTGTCGGGCTCTACTGGGCTCTACTGGGCCCTGTCGGGCCCTGTCGGGCTCTACTGGGCCCTGTCGGGCCCTGTCGGGCCCTGTCGGGCTCTGTCGGGCTCTGTCGGGCTCTGTCGGGCTCTGTCGGGCTCTACTGGGCCCTGTCGGGCTCTGTCGGGCTCTACTGGGCGCTACTGGGCCCTGTCGGGCTCTGTCGGGCTCTGTCGGGCTCTGTCGGGCTCTGTCGGGCTCTGTCGGGCTCTGTCGGGCTCTGTCGGGCTCTGTCGGGCTCTGTCGGGCTCTGTCGGGCTCTGTCGGGCTCTACTGGGCTCTGTCGGGCTCTGTCGGGCTCTACTGGGCCCTGTCGGGCTCTGTCGGGCCCTGTCGGGCTCTACTGTTCCCTGTCGGGCCCTGTCGGGCCCTGTCGGGCTCTGTCGGGCTCTACTGGGACCTGTCGGGCTCTGTAGGGCTCTGTCGGGCCCTGTCGGGCTCTACTGGGCCCTGTCGGGCTCTGTCGGGCCCTGTCGGGCTCTACTGTTCCCTGTCGGGCCCTGTCGGGCCCTGTCGGGCCCTGTCGGGCTCTGTCGGGCTCTGTCGGGCTCTACTGGGCTCTACTGTTCTCTGTCGGGCTCTGTCGGGCTCTGTCGGGCTCTCTCGGGCTCTGTCGGGCTCTGTCGGGCTCTGTCGGGCTCTGTCGGGCTCTGTCGGGCTCTGTCGGGCTCTACTGGGCTCTGTCGGGCTCTACTGGGCTCTGTCGGGCTCTACTGGGCTCTGTCGGGCTCTACTGGGCTCTGTCGGGCTCTACTGGGCTCTGTCGGGCTCTGTCGGGCTCTACTGGGCCCTGTCGGGCCCTGTCGGGCTCTGTCGGGCTCTGCCGGGCTCTGCCGGGCTCTGTCGGGCTCTACTGGTCCCTGTCGGGCTCTGTCGGGCTCTACTGGTCCCTGTCGGGCTCTGTCGGGCTCTACTGGGCCCTGTCGGGCTCTGTCGGGCCCTGTCGGGCTCTACTGGGCTAAACTGGGCCCTGTCGCGCCCTGTCGGGCTCTACTGGGCTAAACTGGGCCCTGTCGGGCCCTGTCGGGCTCTGTCGGGCTCTGTCGGGCTCTACTGGGCTCTACTGTTCCCTGTCGGGCTCTGTCGGGCTCTGTCGGGCTCTACTGGGCTCTACTGTTCCCTGTCGGCCCCTGTCGGGCCCTGTCGGGCCCTGTCGGGTTCTGTCGGGCTCTACTGGGACCTGTCGGGCCCTGTCGGGCTCTGTAGGGCTCTGTCGGGCTCTACTGGGCTCTACTGTTCCCTGTCGGGCCCTGTCGGGCCCTGTCGGGCTCTACTGGGCCCTGTCGGGCTCTGTCGGGCCCTGTCGGGCTCTACTGTTCCCTGTCGGGCTCTGTCGGGCTCTGTCGGGCTCTGTCGGGCTCTGTCGGGCTCTGTCGGGCTCTGTCGGGCCCTGTCGGGCTCTACTGGACCCTGTCGGGCTCTACTGGGCCCTGTCGGGCCCTGTCGGGCCCTGTCGGGCTCTGTCGGGCCCTGTCGGGCTCTGTCGGGCTCTGTCGGGCTCTGTCGGGCTCTGTCGGGCTCTACTGGGCTTTACTGGGCTCTGTCGGGCTCTGTCGGGCTCTGTCGGGCTCTACTGGGCTCTACTGGGCTCTGTCGGGCTCTACTGGGCTCTACTGGGCCCTGTCGGGCTCTGTCGGGCTCTGTCGGGCTCTACTGGGCCCTGTCGGGCTCTGTCGGGCTCTACTGGGCGCTACTGGGCCCTGTCGGGCCCTGTCGGGCTCTACTGGGCCCTGTCGGGCCCTGTCGGGCCCTGTCGGGCTCTGTCGGGCTCTACTGGGCGCTACTGGGCCCTGTCGGGCTCTGTCGGGCTCTGTCGGGCTCTGTCGGGCTCTGTCGGGCTCTGTCGGGCTCTGTCGGGCTCTGTCGGGCTCTGTCGGGCTCTGTCGGGCTCTGTCGGGCTCTGTCGGGCTCTGTCGGGCTCTACTGGGCTCTGTCGGGCTCTGTCGGGCTCTGTCGGGCTCTGTCGGGCTCTGTCGGGCTCTGTCGGGCTCTGTCGGGCTCTGTCGGGCTCTGTCGGGCTCTGTCGGGCTCTGTCGGGCTCTGTCGGGCTCTACTGGGCTCTGTCGGGCTCTGTCGGGCTCTGTCGGGCTCTGTCGGGCTCTGTCGGGCTCTGTCGGGCTCTACTGGGCTCTGTCGGGCTCTGTCGGGCTCTGTCGGGCTCTGTCGGGCTCTGTCGGGCTCTGTCGGGCTCTGTCGGGCTCTACTGGGCCCTGTCGGGCCCTGTCGGGCTCTGTCGGGCTCTGTCGGGCTCTGTCGGGCTCTGTCGGGCTCTGTCGGGCTCTGTCGGGCTCTGTCGGGCTCTGTCGGGCTCTGTCGGGCTCTGTCGGGCTCTACTGGGCTCTGTCGGGCTCTGTCGGGCTCTGTCGGGCTCTACTGGGCTCTGTCGGGCTCTACTGGGCTCTACTGGGCCCTGTCGGGCTCTGTCGGGCTCTGTCGGGCTCTACTGGGCCCTGTCGGGCTCTGTCGGGCTCTACTGGGCGCTACTGGGCCCTGTCGGGCCCTGTCGGGCTCTACTGGGCCCTGTCGGGCTCTGTCGGGCTCTGTCGGGCTCTGTCGGGCTCTGTCGGGCTCTGTCGGGCTCTGTCGGGCTCTGTCGGGCTCTGTCGGGCTCTGTCGGGCTCTACTGGGCTCTGTCGGGCTCTGTCGGGCTCTACTGGGCCCTGTCGGGCTCTGTCGGGCCCTGTCGGGCTCTACTGTTCCCTGTCGGGCCCTGTCGGGCCCTGTCGGGCCCTGTCGGGCCCTGTCGGGCTCTACTGGGACCTGTCGGGCTCTACTGGGCTCTGTCGGGCTCTACTGGGCTCTGTCGGGCTCTACTGGGCTCTGTCGGGCTCTACTGGGCTCTGTCGGGCTCTACTGGGCCCTGTCGGGCCCTGTCGGGCCCTGTCAAGCCCTGTCGGGCCCTGTCGGGCCCTGTCGGGCCCTGTCGGGCTCTGTCGGGCTCTGTCGGGCTCTGTCGGGCTCTGTCGGGCTCTGTCGGGCTCTGTCGGGCTCTGTCGGGCTCTTCCGGGCTCTGCCGGGCTCTGTCGGGCTCTACTGGTCCCTGTCGGGCTCTGTCGGGCTCTGTCGGGCTCTACTGGTCCCTGTCGGGCCCTGTCGGGCTCTACTGGGCCCTGTCGGGCTCTGTCGGGCCCTGTCGGGCTCTACTGGGCTAAACTGGGCCCTGTCGCGCCCTGTCTGGCTCTACTGGGCTAAACTGGGCCCTGTCGGGCCCTGTCGGGCTCTGTCGGGCTCTGTCGGGCTCTACTGGGCTCTACTGTTCCCTGTCGGGCTCTGTCGGGCTCTACTGGGCTCTACTGTTCCCTGTCGGCCCCTGTCGGGCCCTGTCGGGCCCTGTCGGGTTCTGTCGGGCTCTACTGGGACCTGTCGGGCCCTGTCGGGCTCTGTAGGGCTCTGTCGGGCTCTACTGGGCTCTACTGTTCCCTGTCGGGCCCTGTCGGGCCCTGTCGGGCTCTACTGGGCCCTGTCGGGCTCTGTCGGGCCCTGTCGGGCTCTACTGTTCCCTGTCGGGCTCTGTCGGGCTCTGTCGGGCTCTGTCGGGCTCTGTCGGGCTCTGTCGGGCTCTGTCGGGCTCTGTCGGGCTCTGTCGGGCTCTGTCGGGCTCTGTCGGGCTCTGTCGGGCTCTGTCGGGCTCTGTCGGGCTCTACTGGGCCCTGTCGGGCCCTGTCGGGCCCTGTCGGGCTCTGTCGGGCTCTGTCGGGCTCTGTCGGGCTCTGTCGGGCTCTGTCGGGCTCTACTGGGCTCTGTCGGGCTCTGTCGGGCTCTGTCGGGCTCTACTGGGCTCTACTGGGCTCTGTCGGGCTCTACTGGGCTCTACTGGGCCCTGTCGGGCTCTGTCGGGCTCTGTCGGGCTCTACTGGGCCCTGTCGGGCTCTGTCGGGCTCTACTGGGCGCTACTGGGCCCTGTCGGGCCCTGTCGGGCTCTACTGGGCCCTGTCGGGCCCTGTCGGGCCCTGTCGGGCTCTGTCGGGCTCTACTGGGCGCTACTGGGCCCTGTCGGGCTCTGTCGGGCTCTGTCGGGCTCTGTCGGGCTCTGTCGGGCTCTGTCGGGCTCTGTCGGGCTCTGTCGGGCTCTGTCGGGCTCTACTGGGCTCTGTCGTGCTCTGTCGGGCTCTGTCGGGCTCTACTGGGCCCTGTCGGGCTCTGTCGGGCTCTGTCGGGCTCTGTCGGGCTCTGTCGGGCTCTACTGGGCTCTGTCGGGCTCTGTCGGGCTCTGTCGGGCTCTGTCGGGCTCTGTCGGGCTCTGTCGGGCTCTACTGGGCTCTGTCGTGCTCTGTCGGGCTCTGTCGGGCTCTACTGGGCCCTGTCGGGCTCTGTCGGGCTCTGTCGGGCTCTGTCGGGCTCTGTCGGGCTCTACTGGGCTCTGTCGGGCTCTGTCGGGCTCTGTCGGGCTCTGTCGGGCTCTGTCGGGCTCTACTGGGCCCTGTCGGGCTCTACTGGGCCCTGTCGGGCTCTACTGGGCCCTGTCGGGCTCTACTGGGCCCTGTCTGGCCCTGTCGGGCCCTGTCGGGCTCTGTCGGGCCCTGTCGGGCTCTGTCGGGCTCTGTCGGGCTCTGTCGGGCTCTACTGGGCTTTACTGGGCTCTGTCGGGCTCTGTCGGGCTCTGTCGGGCTCTGTCGGGCTCTGTCGGGCTCTGTCGGGCTCTGTCGGGCTCTGTCGGGCTCTACTGGGCTCTACTGGGCTCTGTCGGGCTCTACTGGGCTCTACTGGGCCCTGTCGGGCTCTGTCGGGCTCTGTCGGGCTCTACTGGGCCCTGTCGGGCTCTGTCGGGCTCTACTGGGCGCTACTGGGCCCTGTCGGGCCCTGTCGGGCTCTACTGGGCCCTGTCGGGCCCTGTCGGGCCCTGTCGGTCTCTGTCGGGCTCTACTGGGCGCTACTGGGCCCTGTCGGGCTCTGTCGGGCTCTACTGGGCGCTACTGGGCTCTGTCGGGCTCTGTCGGGCTCTGTCGGGCTCTGTCGGGCTCTGTCGGGCTCTGTCGGGCTCTGTCGGGCTCTGTCGGGCTCTGTCGGGCTCTACTGGGCTTTGTCGGGCTCTACTGGGCTCTGTCGGGCTCTGTCGGGCTCTACTGGGCCCTGTCGGGCCCTGTCGGGCTCTGTCGGGCTCTGTCGGGCTCTACTGGGCGCTACTGGGCCTTGTCGGGCTCTGTCGGGCTCTGTCGGGCTCTGTCGGGCTCTGTCGGGCTCTGTCGGGCTCTGTCGGGCTCTGTCGGGCTCTGTCGGGCCCTGTCGGGCCCTGTCGGGCTCTACTGGGCCCTGTCGGGCCCTGTCGGGCTCTGTCGGGCTCTACTGGCCTCTACTGGGCTTTGTCGGGCCCTGTCGGGCCCTGTCGGGCTCTACTGGGCCCTATCGGGCCCTGTCGGGCCCTGTCGGGCTCTGTCGGGCCCTGTCGGGCTCTGTCGGGCTCTGTCGGGCTCTACTGGGCCCTGTCGGGCTCTACTGGGCCCTGTCGGGCCCTGTCGGGCTCTGTCGGGCCCTGTCGGGCCCTGTCGGGCCCTGTCGGGCCCTGTCGGGCTCTGTCGGGTTCTGTCAGGCTCTACTGGGCCCTGTCGGGCCCTGTCGGGCTCTGTAGGGCTCTGTCGGGCTCTGTCGGGCTCTACTGGGCTCTACTGTTCCCTGTCGGGCCCTGTCGGGCCCTGTCGGGCTCTACTGAGCCCTGTCGGGCTCTGTCGGGCCCTGTCGGGCTCTACTGTTCCCTGTCGGGCCCTGTCGGGCCCTGTCGGGCACTACTGGGCTCTGTCGGGCTCTACTGGGCTCTACTGGGCCCTGTCGGGCTCTGTCGGGCTCTGTCGGGCTCTACTGGGCCCTGTCGGGCTCTGTCGGGCTCTACTGGGCGCTACTGGGCCCTGTCGGGCCCTGTCGGGCCCTGTCGGGCCCTGTCGGGCTCTGTCGGGCTCTACTGGGCGCTACTGGGCCCTGTCGGGCTCTGTCGGGCTCTGTCGGGCTCTGTCGGGCTCTGTCGGGCTCTGTCGGGCTCTGTCGGGCTCTACTGGGCTCTGTCGGGCTCTACTGGGCTTTGTCGGGCTCTACTGGGCTCTGTCGGGCTCTGTCGGGCTCTACTGGGCCCTGTCGGGCCCTGTCGGGCCCTGTCGGGCTCTGTCGGGCTCTACTGGGCGCTACTGGGCCTTGTCGGGCTCTGTCGGGCTCTGTCGGGCTCTGTCGGGCTCTGTCGGGCCCTGTCGGGCCCTGTCGGGCCCTGTCGGGCTCTGTCGGGCTCTACTGGCCTCTACTGGGCTTTGTCGGGCCCTGTCGGGCTCTGTCGGGCTCTACTGGGCCCTGTCGGGCCCTGTCGGGCCCTGTCGGGCCCTGTCGGGCTCTGTCGGGCTCTGTCGGGCTCTGTCGGGCCCTGTCGGGCTCTACTGGGCCCTGTCGGGCTCTACTGGGCTCTACTGGGCCCTGTCGGGCCCTGTCGGGCTCTACTGGGCCCTGTCGGGCCCTGTCGGGCTCTGTCGGGCTCTACTGGGCCCTGTCGGGCCCTGTCGGGCCCTGTCGGCCCCTGTCGGGCCCTGTCGGGCTCTGTCGGGTTCTGTCAGGCTCTACTGGGCCCTGTCGGGCCCTGTCGGGCTCTGTAGGGCTCTGTCGGGCTCTGTCGGGCTCTACTGGGCTCTACTGTTCCCTGTCGGGCCCTGTCGGGCCCTGTCGGGCTCTACTGAGCCCTGTCGGGCTCTGTCGGGCCCTGTCGGGCTCTACTGTTCCCTGTCGGGCCCTGTCGGGCCCTGTCGGGCTCTACTGGGCTCTGTCGGGCTCTGTCGGGCTCTACTGGGCCCTGTCGGGCCCTGTCGGGCTCCGTCGGGCTCCGTCGGGCTCCGTCGGGCTCCGTCGGGCTCTGTCGGGCTCTGTCGGGCTCTGTCGGGCTCTACTGGGCTCTACTGGGCTCTGTCGGGCTCTACTGGGCTCTACTGGGCCCTGTCGGGCTCTGTCGGGCTCTGTCGGGCTCTACTGGAACCTGTCGGGCTCTGTCGGGCTCTACTGGGCGCTACTGGGCCCTGTCGGGCTCCGTCGGGCTCCGTCGGGCTCCGTCGGGCTCTGTCGGGCTCTGTCGGGCCCTGTCGGGCTCTGTCGGGCTCTGTCGGGCCCTGTCGGGCCCTGTCGGGCTCTGTCGGGCTCTGTCGGGCTCTGTCGGGCTCTGTCGGGCTCTGTCGGGCTCTGTCGGGCTCTACTGGGCCCTGTCGGGCTCTGTCGGGCTTTGTCGGGCTCTACTGGGCTCTGTCGGGCTCTGTCGGGCTCTGTCGGGCTCTACTGGGCTCTGTCGGGCTCTGTCGGGCTCTACTGGGCTCTGTCGGGCTCTGTCGGGCTCTGTCGGACTCTACTGGTCCCTGTCGGGCCCTGTCGGGCTCTACTGTTCCCTGTCGGGCCCTGTCGGGCCCTGTCGGGCTCTACTGGGCTCTGTCGGGCTCTACTGGGCTCTACTGGGCCCTGTCGGGCTCTGTCGGGCTCTGTCGGGCTCTACTGGGCCCTGTCGGGCTCTGTCGGGCTCTACTGGGCGCTACTGGGCCCTGTCGGGCCCTGTCGGGCTCTACTGGGCCCTGTCGGGCCCTGTCGGGCCCTGTCGGGCTCTGTCGGGCTCTACTGGGCGCTACTGGGCTCTGTCGGGCTCTGTCGGGCTCTGTCGGGCTCTGTCGGGCTCTGTCGGGCTCTGTCGGGCTCTGTCGGGCTCTGTCGGGCTCTGTCGGGCTCTACTGGGCTCTGTCGGGCTCTACTGGGCTTTGTCGGGCTCTACTGGGCTCTGTCGGGCTCTGTCGGGCTCTACTGGGCCCTGTCGGGCCCTGTCGGGCCCTGTCGGGCTCTGTCGGGCTCTACTGGGCGCTACTGGGCCTTGTCGGGCTCTGTCGGGCTCTGTCGGGCTCTGTCGGGCCCTGTCGGGCCCTGTCTGGCTCTACTGGGCCCTGTTGGGCCCTGTCGGGCTCTGTCGGGCTCTACTGGCCTCTACTGGGCTTTGTCGGGCCCTGTCGGGCTCTGTCGGGCTCTACTGGGCCCTATCGGGCCCTGTCGGGCCCTGTCGGGCCCTGTCGGGCTCTGTCGGGCTCTGTCGGGCTCTGTCGGGCTCTGTCGGGCTCTACTGGGCCCTGTCGGGCTCTACTGGGCTCTACTGGGCCCTGTCGGGCCCTGTCGGGCTCTACTGGGCCCTGTCGGGCCCTGTCGGGCTCTGTCGGGCTCTACTGGGCCCTGTCGGGCCCTGTCGGGCCCTGTCGGCCCCTGTTGGGCCCTGTCGGGCCCTGTCGGGCTCTGTCGGGTTCTGTCAGGCTCTACTGGGCCCTGTCGGGCCCTGTCGGGCTCTGTAGGGCTCTGTCGGGCTCTGTCGGGCTCTACTGGGCTCTACTGTTCCCTGTCGGGCCCTGTCGGGCCCTGTCGGGCTCTACTGAGCCCTGTCGGGCTCTGTCGGGCCCTGTCGGGCTCTACTGTTCCCTGTCGGGCCCTGTCGGGCCCTGTCGGGCTCTACTGGGCTCTGTCGGGCTCTGTCGGGCTCTACTGGGCCCTGTCGGGCCCTGTCGGGCTCCGTCGGGCTCCGTCGGGCTCCGTCGGGCTCCGTCGGGCTCTGTCGGGCTCTACTGGGCTCTACTGGGCTCTGTCGGGCTCTACTGGGCTCTACTGGGCCCTGTCGGGCTCTGTCGGGCTCTGTCGGGCTCTACTGGAACCTGTCGGGCTCTGTCGGGCTCTACTGGGCGCTACTGGGCCCTGTCGGGCTCTGTCGGGCTCTGTCGGGCTCTGTCGGGCTCTGTCGGGCTCTGTCGGGCTCTGTCGGGCTCTGTCGGGCTCTGTCGGGCTCTGTCGGGCCCTGTCGGGCCCTGTCGGGCCCTGTCGGGCCCTGTCGGGCTCTGTCGGGCTCTGTCGGGCTCTGTCGGGCTCTGTCGGGCTCTGTCGGGCTCTGTCGGGCTCTGTCGGGCTCTACTGGGCCCTGTCGGGCTCTGTCGGGCTTTGTCGGGCTCTACTGGGCTCTGTCGGGCTCTGTCGGGCTCTGTCGGGCTCTACTGGGCTCTGTCGGGCTCTGTCGGGCTCTACTGGGCTCTGTCGGGCTCTGTCGGGCTCTGTCGGACTCTACTGGTCCCTGTCGGGCTCTGTCGGGCTCTGTCGGGCTCTGTCGGGCTCTGTCGGGCTCTACTGGGCCCTGTCGGGCTCTGTCGGGCTTTGTCGGGCTCTGTCGTGCTCTGTCGGGCTCTGTCGTGCTCTGTCGGGCTCTACTGGGCTCTGTCGGGCTCTACTGGGCTCTACTGGGCTCTGTCGGGCTCTGTCGATCTCTGTCGGGCTCTGTCGGGCTCTGTCGGGCTCTACTGGGCTTTGTCGGGCTCTACTGGGCCCTGTCGGGCTCTGTCGGGCTCTACTCGGCTCTGTCGGGCTCTGTCGGGCTCTGTCGGGCTCTGTCGGGCTCTGTCGGGCTCTGTCGGGCTCTGTCGGGCTCTGTCGGGCTCTGTCGGGCTCTACTGGGCTCTACTGCGCCCTGTCGGGCTCTGTCGGGCTCTGTCGGGCTCTGTCGGGCTCTGTCGGGCGCTACTGGGCTCTGTCGGGCTCTGTCGGGCTCTGTCGGGCTCTGTCGGGCTCTGTCGGGCTCTGTCGGGCTCTGCCGGGCTCTGCCGGGCTCTGCCGGGCTCTGCCGGGCTCTATTGGTCCCTGTCGGGCCCTGTCGGGCTCTGTCGGGTTCTGTCAGGCTCTACTGGGCCCTGTCGGGCCCTGTCGGGCTCTGTAGGGCTCTGTCGGGCTCTGTCGGGCTCTACTGGGCTCTACTGTTCCCTGTCGGGCCCTGTCGGGCCCTGTCGGGCTCTACTGAGCCCTGTCGGGCTCTGTCGGGCCCTGTCGGGCTCTACTGTTCCCTGTCGGGCCCTGTCGGGCCCTGTCGGGCACTACTGGGCTCTGTCGGGCTCTACTGGGCTCTACTGGGCCCTGTCGGGCTCTGTCGGGCTCTGTCGGGCTCTACTGGGCCCTGTCGGGCTCTGTCGGGCTCTACTGGGCGCTACTGGGCCCTGTCGGGCCCTGTCGGGCCCTGTCGGGCCCTGTCGGGCTCTGTCGGGCTCTACTGGGCGCTACTGGGCCCTGTCGGGCTCTGTCGGGCTCTGTCGGGCTCTGTCGGGCTCTGTCGGGCTCTGTCGGGCTCTGTCGGGCTCTACTGGGCTCTGTCGGGCTCTACTGGGCTTTGTCGGGCTCTACTGGGCTCTGTCGGGCTCTGTCGGGCTCTACTGGGCCCTGTCGGGCCCTGTCGGGCCCTGTCGGGCTCTGTCGGGCTCTACTGGGCGCTACTGGGCCTTGTCGGGCTCTGTCGGGCTCTGTCGGGCTCTGTCGGGCTCTGTCGGGCCCTGTCGGGCCCTGTCGGGCCCTGTCGGGCTCTGTCGGGCTCTACTGGCCTCTACTGGGCTTTGTCGGGCCCTGTCGGGCTCTGTCGGGCTCTACTGGGCCCTGTCGGGCCCTGTCGGGCCCTGTCGGGCCCTGTCGGGCTCTGTCGGGCTCTGTCGGGCTCTGTCGGGCCCTGTCGGGCTCTACTGGGCCCTGTCGGGCTCTACTGGGCTCTACTGGGCCCTGTCGGGCCCTGTCGGGCTCTACTGGGCCCTGTCGGGCCCTGTCGGGCTCTGTCGGGCTCTACTGGGCCCTGTCGGGCCCTGTCGGGCCCTGTCGGCCCCTGTCGGGCCCTGTCGGGCTCTGTCGGGTTCTGTCAGGCTCTACTGGGCCCTGTCGGGCCCTGTCGGGCTCTGTAGGGCTCTGTCGGGCTCTGTCGGGCTCTACTGGGCTCTACTGTTCCCTGTCGGGCCCTGTCGGGCCCTGTCGGGCTCTACTGAGCCCTGTCGGGCTCTGTCGGGCCCTGTCGGGCTCTACTGTTCCCTGTCGGGCCCTGTCGGGCCCTGTCGGGCTCTACTGGGCTCTGTCGGGCTCTGTCGGGCTCTACTGGGCCCTGTCGGGCCCTGTCGGGCTCCGTCGGGCTCCGTCGGGCTCCGTCGGGCTCCGTCGGGCTCTGTCGGGCTCTGTCGGGCTCTGTCGGGCTCTGTCGGGCTCTACTGGGCTCTACTGGGCTCTGTCGGGCTCTACTGGGCTCTACTGGGCCCTGTCGGGCTCTGTCGGGCTCTGTCGGGCTCTACTGGAACCTGTCGGGCTCTGTCGGGCTCTACTGGGCGCTACTGGGCCCTGTCGGGCTCCGTCGGGCTCCGTCGGGCTCCGTCGGGCTCTGTCGGGCTCTGTCGGGCCCTGTCGGGCTCTGTCGGGCCCTGTCGGGCCCTGTCGGGCTCTGTCGGGCTCTGTCGGGCTCTGTCGGGCTCTGTCGGGCTCTGTCGGGCTCTGTCGGGCTCTACTGGGCCCTGTCGGGCTCTGTCGGGCTTTGTCGGGCTCTACTGGGCTCTGTCGGGCTCTGTCGGGCTCTGTCGGGCTCTACTGGGCTCTGTCGGGCTCTGTCGGGCTCTACTGGGCTCTGTCGGGCTCTGTCGGGCTCTGTCGGACTCTACTGGTCCCTGTCGGGCCCTGTCGGGCTCTACTGTTCCCTGTCGGGCCCTGTCGGGCCCTGTCGGGCTCTACTGGGCTCTGTCGGGCTCTACTGGGCTCTACTGGGCCCTGTCGGGCTCTGTCGGGCTCTGTCGGGCTCTACTGGGCCCTGTCGGGCTCTGTCGGGCTCTACTGGGCGCTACTGGGCCCTGTCGGGCCCTGTCGGGCTCTACTGGGCCCTGTCGGGCCCTGTCGGGCCCTGTCGGGCTCTGTCGGGCTCTACTGGGCGCTACTGGGCTCTGTCGGGCTCTGTCGGGCTCTGTCGGGCTCTGTCGGGCTCTGTCGGGCTCTGTCGGGCTCTACTGGGCTCTGTCGGGCTCTACTGGGCTTTGTCGGGCTCTACTGGGCTCTGTCGGGCTCTGTCGGGCTCTACTGGGCCCTGTCGGGCCCTGTCGGGCCCTGTCGGGCTCTGTCGGGCTCTACTGGGCGCTACTGGGCCTTGTCGGGCTCTGTCGGGCTCTGTCGGGCTCTGTCGGGCCCTGTCGGGCCCTGTCTGGCTCTACTGGGCCCTGTTGGGCCCTGTCGGGCTCTGTCGGGCTCTACTGGCCTCTACTGGGCTTTGTCGGGCCCTGTCGGGCTCTGTCGGGCTCTACTGGGCCCTATCGGGCCCTGTCGGGCCCTGTCGGGCCCTGTCGGGCTCTGTCGGGCTCTGTCGGGCTCTGTCGGGCTCTACTGGGCCCTGTCGGGCTCTACTGGGCTCTACTGGGCCCTGTCGGGCCCTGTCGGGCTCTACTGGGCCCTGTCGGGCCCTGTCGGGCTCTGTCGGGCTCTACTGGGCCCTGTCGGGCCCTGTCGGGCCCTGTCGGCCCCTGTTGGGCCCTGTCGGGCCCTGTCGGGCTCTGTCGGGTTCTGTCAGGCTCTACTGGGCCCTGTCGGGCCCTGTCGGGCTCTGTAGGGCTCTGTCGGGCTCTGTCGGGCTCTACTGGGCTCTACTGTTCCCTGTCGGGCCCTGTCGGGCCCTGTCGGGCTCTACTGAGCCCTGTCGGGCTCTGTCGGGCCCTGTCGGGCTCTACTGTTCCCTGTCGGGCCCTGTCGGGCCCTGTCGGGCTCTACTGGGCTCTGTCGGGCTCTGTCGGGCTCTACTGGGCCCTGTCGGGCCCTGTCGGGCTCCGTCGGGCTCCGTCGGGCTCCGTCGGGCTCCGTCGGGCTCTGTCGGGCTCTACTGGGCTCTACTGGGCTCTGTCGGGCTCTACTGGGCTCTACTGGGCCCTGTCGGGCTCTGTCGGGCTCTGTCGGGCTCTACTGGAACCTGTCGGGCTCTGTCGGGCTCTACTGGGCGCTACTGGGCCCTGTCGGGCTCTGTCGGGCTCTGTCGGGCTCTGTCGGGCTCTGTCGGGCTCTGTCGGGCTCTGTCGGGCCCTGTCGGGCCCTGTCGGGCCCTGTCGGGCCCTGTCGGGCTCTGTCGGGCTCTGTCGGGCTCTGTCGGGCTCTGTCGGGCTCTGTCGGGCTCTGTCGGGCTCTACTGGGCCCTGTCGGGCTCTGTCGGGCTTTGTCGGGCTCTACTGGGCTCTGTCGGGCTCTGTCGGGCTCTGTCGGGCTCTACTGGGCTCTGTCGGGCTCTGTCGGGCTCTGTCGGGCTCTACTGGGCTCTGTCGGGCTCTGTCGGGCTCTGTCGGACTCTACTGGTCCCTGTCGGGCTCTGTCGGGCTCTGTCGGGCTCTGTCGGGCTCTGTCGGGCTCTACTGGGCCCTGTCGGGCTCTGTCGGGCTTTGTCGGGCTCTGTCGTGCTCTGTCGGGCTCTGTCGTGCTCTGTCGGGCTCTACTGGGCTCTGTCGGGCTCTACTGGGCTCTACTGGGCTCTGTCGGGCTCTGTCGATCTCTGTCGGGCTCTGTCGGGCTCTGTCGGGCTCTACTGGGCTTTGTCGGGCTCTACTGGGCCCTGTCGGGCTCTGTCGGGCTCTACTCGGCTCTGTCGGGCTCTGTCGGGCTCTGTCGGGCTCTGTCGGGCTCTGTCGGGCTCTGTCGGGCTCTGTCGGGCTCTGTCGGGCTCTGTCGGGCTCTGTCGGGCTCTACTGGGCTCTACTGCGCCCTGTCGGGCTCTGTCGGGCTCTGTCGGGCTCTGTCGGGCGCTACTGGGCTCTGTCGGGCTCTGTCGGGCTCTGTCGGGCTCTGTCGGGCTCTGCCGGGCTCTGCCGGGCTCTGCCGGGCTCTGCCGGGCTCTATTGGTCCCTGTCGGGCCCTGTCGGGCCCTGTCGGGCCCTGTCGGGCTCTACTGGGCTAAACTGGGCCCTGTCGGGCTCTGTCGGGCTCTACTGGGCTAAACTGGGCCCTGTCGGGCTCTGTCGGGCTCTGTCGGGCTCTACTGGGCTCTACTGTTCCCTGTCGGGCCCTTTCGGGCCCTTTCGGGCTCTGTCGGGCTCTGTCGGGCTCTACTGGTCTCTACTGTTCCCTGTCGGGCTCTGTCGGGCTCTGTCGGGCTCTGTCGGGCTCTGTCGGGCTCTGTCGGGCTCTGTCGGGCTCTGTCGGGCTCTACTGGGCGCTACTGGGCCCTGTCGGGCTCTGTCGGGCTCTGTCGGGCCCTGTCGGGCTCTGTCGGGCCCTGTCGGGCTCTGTCGGGCCCTGTCGGGCTCTGTCGGGCTCTGTCGGGCTCTGTCGGGCTCTGTCGGGCTCTGTCGGGCTCTGTCGGGCCCTGTCGGGCCCTGTCGGGCCCTGTCGGGCCCTGTCGGGCTCTGTCGGGCTCTACTGGCCTCTACTGGGCCCTGTCGGGCCCTGTCGGGCCCTGTCGGGCTCTGTCGGGCTCTACTGGGCCCTGTCGGGCCCTGTCGGGCCCTGTCGGGCCCTGTCGGGCCCTGTCGGGCTCTGTCGGGCTCTGTCGGGCTCTGTCGG
Source organism: Caloenas nicobarica (assembly GCF_036013445.1). NCBI lineage: Eukaryota > Metazoa > Chordata > Aves > Columbiformes > Columbidae > Caloenas > Caloenas nicobarica. The sequence continues at coordinate 57,667 of NW_027017233.1, forward strand.
GCTCTGTCGGGCTCTACTGGGCTCTGTCGGGCTCTGTCGGGCTCTACTGGGCTCTACTGGGCCCTGTCGGGCCCTGTCGGGCTCTACTGGGCCCTGTCGGGCTCTGTCGGGCTCTGTCGGGTTTTGTCGGGCTCTACTGGGCTCTACTGGGCCCTGTCGGGCTCTGTCGGGCTCTACTGGGCGCTACTGGGCCCTGTCGGGCTCTGTCGGGCTCTGTCGGGCTCTGTCGGGCTCTGTCGGGCTCTGTCGGGCTCTGTCGGGCTCTACTGGGCTCTACTGGGCTCTGTCGGGCTCTGTCGGGCTCTGTCGGGCTCTGTCGGGCTCTACTGGGCTCTGTCGGGCTCTGTCGGGCTCTACTGGGCCCTGTCGGGCCCTGTTGGGTTCTGTCGGGCTCTACTGGGACCTGTCGGGCTCTGTAGGGCTCTGTCGGGCCCTGTCGGGCTCTACTGGGCCCTGTCGGGCTCTGTCGGGCCCTGTCGGGCTCTACTGTTCCCTGTCGGGCCCCGTCGGGCCCTGTCGGGCCCCGTCGGGCTCTGTCGGGCTCTGTCGGGCTCTACTGGGCTCTACTGTTCCCTGTCGGGCTCTGTCGGGCTCTGTCGGGCTCTGTCGGGCTCTGTCGGGCTCTGTCGGGCTCTACTGGGCTCTGTCGGGCTCTACTGGGCTCTGTCGGGCTCTACTGGGCTCTGTCGGGCTCTGTCGGGCTCTACTGGGCCCTGTCGGGCCCTGTCGGGCTCTACTGGGCGCTACTGGGCCTTGTCGGGCTCTGTCGGGCTCTGTCGGGCTCTGTCGGGCTCTGTCGGGCTCTGTCGGGCTCTGTCGGGCTCTGTCGGGCTCTGTCGGGCTCTGTCGGGCTCTACTGGTCCCTGTCGGGCTCTGTCGGGCTCTGTCGGGCTCTACTGGTCCCTGTCGGGCTCTGTCGGGCCCTGTCGGGCTCTACTGGGCTAAACTGGGCCCTGTCGCGCCCTGTCGGGCTCTACTGGGCTAAACTGGGCCCTGTCGGGCCCTGTCGGGCCCTGTCGGGCGCTGTCGGGCTCTGTCGGGCTCTACTGGGCTCTACTGTTCCCTGTCGGGCTCTGTCGGGCTCTGTCGGGCTCTGTCGGGCTCTGTCGGGCTCTGTCGGGCTCTGTCGGGCTCTACTGGGCTCTACTGTTCCCTGTCGGGCCCTGTCGGGCCCTGTCGGGCTCTGTCGGGCTCTACTGGCCCCTGTCGGCCCCTGTCGGCCCCTGTCGGGCTCTGTCGGGCCCTGTCGTTTTCTGTCGGGCTCTACTGGGACCTGTCGGGCCCTGTCGGGCTCTGTAGGGCTCTGTCGGGCTCTACTGGGCTCTACTGTTCCCTGTCGGGCTCTGTCGGGCCCTGTCGGGCTCTACTGGGCCCTGTCGGGCTCTGTCGGGCCCTGTCGGGCTCTACTGTTCCCTGTCGGCCCCTGTCGGGCCCTGTCGGGCCCTGTCGGGCTCTGTCGGGCTCTGTCGGGCTCTGTCGGGCTCTGTCGGGCTCTGTCGGGCCCTGTCGGGCTCTGTCGGGCTCTGTCGGGCTCTGTCGGGCTCTGTCGGGCTCTGTCGGGCTCTGTCGGGCTCTACTGGGCTTTACTGGGCTCTGTCGGGCTCTGTCGGGCTCTACTGGGCTTTGTCGGGCCCTGTCGGGCTCTACTGGGCCCTGTCGGGCCCTGTCGGGCCCTGTCGGGCTCTGTCGGGCTCTGTCGGGCTCTACTAGGCTATACTGCGCCCTGTCGGGCTCTGTCGGGCTCTACTGGGCGCTACTGGGTCCTGTCGGGCTCTACTGGGCGCTACTGGGTCCTGTCGGGCTCTGTCGGGCTCTGTCGGGCTCTGTCGGGCTCTGTCGGGCTCTGTCGGGCTCTGTCGGGCTCTGTCGGGCTCTACTGGTCCCTGTCGGGCTCTGTCGGGCTCTGTCGGGCTCTATTGGTCCCTGTCGGGCCCTGTCGGGCCCTGTTGGGCCCTGTCGGGCTCTGTCGTGCTCTACTGGGCCCTGTCGGGCTCTGTCGGGCTCTACTGGGCTAAACTGGGCTCTGTCGGGCTCTGTCGGGCTCTGTCGGGCTCTACTGGGCTCTACTGTTCCCTGTCGGGCCCTGTCGGGCTCTACTGGGCTCTGTCGGGCTCTGTTGGGCTCTGTCGGGCTCTGTCGGGCTCTGTCGGGCTCTGTCGGGCTCTACTGGACTCTACTGGGCCCTGTCGGGCCCTGTCGGGCTCTACTGGGCCCTGTCGGGCCCTGTCGGGCTCTGTCGGGCTCTACTGGGCCCTGTCGGGCCCTGTCGGGCTCTGTCGGGCTCTACTGGGCTCTGTCGGGCCCTGTCGGGCCCTGTCGGGCTCTGTCGGGCTCTACTGGGCCCTGTCGGGCCCTGTCGGGCCCTGTCGGGCCCTGTCGGGCTCTGTCGGGTTCTGTCAGGCTCTACTGGGCCCTGTCGGGCCCTGTCGGGCTCTGTAGGGCTCTGTCGGGCTCTGTCGGGCTCTACTGGGCTCTACTGTTCCCTGTCGGGCCCTGTCGGGCCCTGTCGGGCTCTACTGAGCCCTGTCGGGCTCTGTCGGGCCCTGTCGGGCTCTACTGTTCCCTGTCGGGCCCTGTCGGGCCCTGTCGGGCACTACTGGGCTCTGTCGGGCTCTACTGGGCTCTACTGGGCCCTGTCGGGCTCTGTCGGGCTCTGTCGGGCTCTACTGGGCCCTGTCGGGCTCTGTCGGGCTCTACTGGGCGCTACTGGGCCCTGTCGGGCCCTGTCGGGCCCTGTCGGGCCCTGTCGGGCTCTGTCGGGCTCTACTGGGCGCTACTGGGCCCTGTCGGGCTCTGTCGGGCTCTGTCGGGCTCTGTCGGGCTCTGTCGGGCTCTGTCGGGCTCTACTGGGCTCTGTCGGGCTCTACTGGGCTCTGTCGGGCTCTGTCGGGCTCTACTGGGCCCTGTCGGGCCCTGTCGGGCCCTGTCGGGCTCTGTCGGGCTCTACTGGGCGCTACTGGGCCTTGTTGGGCTCTGTCGGGCTCTGTCGGGCTCTGTCGGGCTCTGTCGGGCCCTGTCGGGCCCTGTCGGGCCCTGTCGGGCTCTGTCGGGCTCTACTGGCCTCTACTGGGCTTTGTCGGGCCCTGTCGGGCTCTGTCGGGCTCTACTGGGCCCTATCGGGCCCTGTCGGGCCCTGTCGGGCCCTGTCGGGCCCTGTCGGGCTCTGTCGGGCTCTGTCGGGCTCTGTCGGGCCCTGTCGGGCTCTACTGGGCCCTGTCGGGCTCTACTGGGCTCTACTGGGCCCTGTCGGGCCCTGTCGGGCTCTACTGGGCCCTGTCGGGCCCTGTCGGGCTCTGTAGGGCTCTGTCGGGCTCTGTCGGGATCTACTGGGCTCTACTGTTCCCTGTCGGGCCCTGTCGGGCCCTGTCGGGCTCTACTGAGCCCTGTCGGGCTCTGTCGGGCCCTGTCGGGCTCTACTGTTCCCTGTCGGGCCCTGTCGGGCCCTGTCGGGCTCTACTGGGCTCTGTCGGGCTCTGTCGGGCTCTACTGGGCCCTGTCGGGCCCTGTCGGGCTCCGTCGGGCTCCGTCGGGCTCTGTCGGGCTCTGTCGGGCTCTGTCGGGCTCTGTCGGGCTCTGTCGGGCTCTACTGGGCTCTACTGGGCTCTGTCGGGCTCTACTGGGCTCTACTGGGCCCTGTCGGGCTCTGTCGGGCTCTGTCGGGCTCTACTGGAACCTGTCGGGCTCTGTCGGGCTCTACTGGGCGCTACTGGGCCCTGTCGGGCTCTGTCGGGCTCTGTCGGGCTCTGTCGGGCCCTGTCGGGCTCTGTCGGGCCCTGTCGGGCCCTGTCGGGCTCTGTCGGGCTCTGTCGGGCTCTGTCGGGCTCTGTCGGGCTCTGTCGGGCTCTGTCGGGCTCTACTGGGCCCTGTCGGGCTCTGTCGGGCTTTGTCGGGCTCTGTCGGGCTCTGTCGGGCTCTGTCGGGCTCTACTGGGCTCTGTCGGGCTCTGTCGGGCTCTACTGGGCTCTGTCGGGCTCTGTCGGGCTCTGTCGGACTCTACTGGTCCCTGTCGGGCCCTGTCGGGCTCTACTGTTCCCTGTCGGGCCCTGTCGGGCCCTGTCGGGCTCTACTGGGCTCTGTCGGGCTCTACTGGGCTCTACTGGGCCCTGTCGGGCTCTGTCGGGCTCTGTCGGGCTCTACTGGGCCCTGTCGGGCTCTGTCGGGCTCTACTGGGCGCTACTGGGCCCTGTCGGGCCCTGTCGGGCTCTACTGGGCCCTGTCGGGCCCTGTCGGGCCCTGTCGGGCTCTGTCGGGCTCTACTGGGCGCTACTGGGCTCTGTCGGGCTCTGTCGGGCTCTGTCGGGCTCTGTCGGGCTCTGTCGGGCTCTGTCGGGCTCTGTCGGGCTCTGTCGGGCTCTGTCGGGCTCTACTGGGCTCTGTCGGGCTCTACTGGGCTTTGTCGGGCTCTACTGGACTCTGTCGGGCTCTGTCGGGCTCTACTGGGCCCTGTCGGGCCCTGTCGGGCCCTGTCGGGCTCTGTCGGGCTCTACTGGGCGCTACTGGGCCTTGTCGGGCTCTGTCGGGCTCTGTCGGGCTCTGTCGGGCCCTGTCGGGCTCTGTCGGGCTCTACTGGCCTCTACTGGGCTTTGTCGGGCCCTGTCGGGCTCTGTCGGGCTCTACTGGGCCCTATCGGGCCCTGCCGGGCCCTGTCGGGCCCTGTCGGGCTCTGTCGGGCTCTGTCGGGCTCTGTCGGGCTCTGTCGGGCTCTACTGGGCCCTGTCGGGCTCTACTGGGCTCTACTGGGCCCTGTCGGGCCCTGTCGGGCTCTACTGGGCCCTGTCGGGCCCTGTCGGGCTCTGTCGGGCTCTACTGGGCCCTGTCGGGCCCTGTCGGGCCCTGTCGGCCCCTGTTGGGCCCTGTCGGGCCCTGTCGGGCTCTGTCGGGTTCTGTCAGGCTCTACTGGGCCCTGTCGGGCCCTGTCGGGCTCTGTAGGGCTCTGTCGGGCTCTGTCGGGCTCTACTGGGCTCTACTGTTCCCTGTCGGGCCCTGTCGGGCCCTGTCGGGCTCTACTGAGCCCTGTCGGGCTCTGTCGGGCCCTGTTGGGCTCTACTGTTCCCTGTCGGGCCCTGTCGGGCCCTGTCGGGCTCTACTGGGCTCTGTCGGGCTCTGTCGGGCTCTACTGGGCCCTGTCGGGCCCTGTCGGGCTCCGTCGGGCTCCGTCGGGCTCCGTCGGGCTCCGTCGGGCTCCGTCGGGCTCTGTCGGGCTCTACTGGGCTCTACTGGGCTCTGTCGGGCTCTACTGGGCTCTACTGGGCCCTGTCGGGCTCTGTCGGGCTCTGTCGGGCTCTACTGGAACCTGTCGGGCTCTGTCGGGCTCTACTGGGCGCTACTGGGCCCTGTCGGGCTCTGTCGGGCTCTGTCGGGCTCTGTCGGGCCCTGTCGGGCCCTGTCGGGCCCTGTCGGGCCCTGTCGGGCCCTGTCGGGCCCTGTCGGGCCCTGTCGGGCTCTGTCGGGCTCTGTCGGGCTCTGTCGGGCTCTGTCGGGCTCTGTCGGGCTCTGTCGGGCTCTACTGGGCCCTGTCGGGCTCTGTCGGGCTTTGTCGGGCTCTACTGGGCTCTGTCGGGCTCTGTCGGGCTCTGTCGGGCTCTACTGGGCTCTGTCGGGCTCTGTCGGGCTCTACTGGGCTCTGTCGGGCTCTGTCGGGCTCTGTCGGACTCTACTGGTCCCTGTCGGGCTCTGTCGGGCTCTGTCGGGCTCTGTCGGGCTCTGTCGGGCTCTGTCGGGCTCTACTGGGCCCTGTCGGGCTCTGTCGGGCTTTGTCGGGCTCTGTCGTGCTCTGTCGGGCTCTGTCGTGCTCTGTCGGGCTCTACTGGGCTCTGTCGGGCTCTACTGGGCTCTACTGGGCTCTGTCGGGCTCGGTCGATCTCTGTCGGGCTCTGTCGGGCTCTGTCGGGCTCTACTGGGCTTTGTCGGGCTCTACTGGGCCCTGTCGGGCTCTGTCGGGCTCTACTCGGCTCTGTCGGGCTCTGTCGGGCTCTGTCGGGCTCTGTCGGGCTCTGTCGGGCTCTGTCGGGCTCTGTCGGGCTCTGTCGGGGCTCTGTCGGGCTCTGTCGGGCTCTGTCGGGCTCTACTGGGCTCTACTGCGCCCTGTCGGGCTCTGTCGGGCTCTGTCGGGCTCTACTGGGCGCTACTGGGCTCTGTCGGGCTCTGTCGGGCTCTGTCGGGCTCTGCCGGGCTCTGCCGGGCTCTATTGGTCCCTGTCGGGCCCTGTCGGGCCCTGTCGGGCCCTGTCGGGCTCTACTGGGCTAAACTGGGCCCTGTCGGGCTCTGTCGGGCTCTACTGGGCTAAACTGGGCCCTGTCGGGCTCTGTCGGGCTCTGTCGGGCTCTACTGGGCTCTACTGTTCCCTGTCGGGCCCTTTCGGGCCCTTTCGGGCTCTGTCGGGCTCTGTCGGGCTCTACTGGTCTCTACTGTTCCCTGTCGGGCTCTGTCGGGCTCTGTCGGGCTCTGTCGGGCTCTGTCGGGCTCTGTCGGGCTCTACTGGGCGCTACTGGGCCCTGTCGGGCTCTGTCGGGCTCTGTCGGGCCCTGTCGGGCTCTGTCGGGCCCTGTCGGGCTCTGTCGGGCCCTGTCGGGCTCTGTCGGGCTCTGTCGGGCTCTGTCGGGCTCTGTCGGGCTCTGTCGGGCCCTGTCGGGCCCTGTCGGGCCCTGTCGGGCCCTGTCGGGCTCTGTCGGGCTCTACTGGCCTCTACTGGGCCCTGTCGGGCCCTGTCGGGCCCTGTCGGGCTCTGTCGGGCTCTACTGGGCCCTGTCGGGCCCTGTCGGGCCCTGTCGGGCCCTGTCGGGCTCTGTCGGGCTCTGTCGGGCTCTGTCGGGCTCTGTCGGGCTCTACTGGGCTCTGTCGGGCTCTGTCGGGCTCTACTGGGCTCTACTGGGCCCTGTCGGGCCCTGTCGGGCTCTACTGGGCCCTGTCGGGCTCTGTCGGGCTCTGTCGGGTTTTGTCGGGCTCTACTGGGCTCTACTGGGCCCTGTCGGGCTCTGTCGGGCTCTACTGGGCCCTGTCGGGCTCTGTCGGGCTCTGTCGGGCTCTGTCGGGCTCTGTCGGGCTCTGTCGGGCTCTGTCGGGCTCTGTCGGGCTCTACTGGGCTCTACTGGGCTCTGTCGGGCTCTGTCGGGCTCTGTCGGGCTCTACTGGGCTCTGTCGGGCTCTGTCGGGCTCTGTCGGGCTCTACTGGGCCCTGTCGGGCCCTGTTGGGTTCTGTCGGGCTCTACTGGGACCTGTCGGGCTCTGTAGGGCTCTGTCGGGCCCTGTCGGGCTCTACTGGGCCCTGTCGGGCTCTGTCGGGCCCTGTCGGGCTCTACTGTTCCCTGTCGGGCCCCGTCGGGCCCTGTCGGGCCCCGTCGGGCTCTGTCGGGCTCTGTCGGGCTCTACTGGGCTCTACTGTTCCCTGTCGGGCTCTGTCGGGCTCTGTCGGGCTCTGTCGGGCTCTGTCGGGCTCTGTCGGGCTCTGTCGGGCTCTGTCGGGCTCTACTGGGCTCTGTCGGGCTCTACTGGGCTCTGTCGGGCTCTACTGGGCTCTGTCGGGCTCTGTCGGGCTCTACTGGGCCCTGTCGGGCCCTGTCGGGCTCTGTCGGGCTCTACTGGGCGCTACTGGGCCTTGTCGGGCTCTGTCGGGCTCTGTCGGGCTCTGTCGGGCTCTGTCGGGCTCTGTCGGGCTCTGTCGGGCTCTGTCGGGCTCTGTCGGGCTCTGTCGGGCTCTGTCGGGCTCTGTCGGGCTCTACTGGTCCCTGTCGGGCTCTGTCGGGCTCTGTCGGGCTCTACTGGTCCCTGTCGGGCTCTGTCGGGCCCTGTCGGGCTCTACTGGGCTAAACTGGGCCCTGTCGCGCCCTGTCGGGCTCTACTGGGCTAAACTGGGCCCTGTCGGGCCCTGTCGGGCCCTGTCGGGCGCTGTCGGGCTCTGTCGGGCTCTACTGGGCTCTACTGTTCCCTGTCGGGCTCTGTCGGGCTCTGTCGGGCTCTGTCGGGCTCTGTCGGGCTCTGTCGGGCTCTGTCGGGCTCTACTGGGCTCTACTGTTCCCTGTCGGGCCCTGTCGGGCCCTGTCGGGCTCTGTCGGGCTCTACTGGCCCCTGTCGGCCCCTGTCGGCCCCTGTCGGGCTCTGTCGGGCCCTGTCGTTTTCTGTCGGGCTCTACTGGGACCTGTCGGGCCCTGTCGGGCTCTGTAGGGCTCTGTCGGGCTCTACTGGGCTCTACTGTTCCCTGTCGGGCTCTGTCGGGCCCTGTCGGGCTCTACTGGGCCCTGTCGGGCTCTGTCGGGCCCTGTCGGGCTCTACTGTTCCCTGTCGGGCCCTGTCGGGCCCTGTCGGGCCCTGTCGGGCTCTGTCGGGCTCTGTCGGGCTCTGTCGGGCTCTGTCGGGCTCTGTCGGGCCCTGTCGGGCCCTGTCGGGCCCTGTCGGGCTCTGTCGGGCTCTGTCGGGCTCTGTCGGGCTCTGTCGGGCTCTGTCGGGCTCTGTCGGGCTCTGTCGGGCTCTACTGGGCTTTACTGGGCTCTGTCGGGCTCTGTCGGGCTCTACTGGGCTTTGTCGGGCCCTGTCGGGCTCTACTGGGCCCTGTCGGGCCCTGTCGGGCCCTGTCGGGCTCTGTCGGGCTCTGTCGGGCTCTACTAGGCTATACTGCGCCCTGTCGGGCTCTGTCGGGCTCTACTGGGCGCTACTGGGTCCTGTCGGGCTCTACTGGGCGCTACTGGGTCCTGTCGGGCTCTGTCGGGCTCTGTCGGGCTCTGTCGGGCTCTGTCGGGCTCTGTCGGGCTCTACTGGTCCCTGTCGGGCTCTGTCGGGCTCTGTCGGGCTCTATTGGTCCCTGTCGGGCCCTGTCGGGCCCTGTCGGGCCCTGTCGGGCTCTGTCGTGCTCTACTGGGCCCTGTCGGGCTCTGTCGGGCTCTACTGGGCTAAACTGGGCTCTGTCGGGCTCTGTCGGGCTCTGTCGGGCTCTACTGGGCTCTACTGTTACCTGTCGGGCCCTGTCGGGCTCTACTGGGCTCTGTCGGGCTCTGTCGGGCTCTGTCGGGCTCTGTCGGGCTCTGTCGGGCTCTGTCGGGCTCTACTGGACTCTACTGGGCCCTGTCGGGCCCTGTCGGGCTCTACTGGGCCCTGTCGGGCCCTGTCGGGCTCTGTCGGGCTCTACTGGGCCCTGTCGGGCCCTGTCGGGCTCTGTCGGGCTCTACTGGGCTCTGTCGGGCTCTGTCGGGCTCTGTCGGGCTCTGTCGGGCTCTGTCGGGCTCTACTGGGCCCTGTCGGGCCCTGTCGGGCCCTGTCGGGCTCTGTCGGGCTCTACTGGTCCCTGTCGGGCCCTGTCGGGCCCTGTCGGGCTCTACTGGGCTAAACTGGGCCCTGTCGGGCTCTACTGGGCTAAACTGGGCCCTGTCGGGCCCTGTCGGGCTCTGTCGGGCTCTGTCGGGCTCTACTGGGCTCTACTGTTCCCTGTCGGGCTCTGTCGGGCTCTGTCGGGCTCTGTCGGGCTCTGTCGGGCTCTGTCGGGCTCTACTGGGCTCTACTGGGCTCTCCTGTTCCCTGTCGGGCCCTGTCGGGCCCTGTCGGGCTCTGTCGGGCTCTACTGGGCCCTGTCGGGCTCTGTCGGGCTCTGTCGGGCTCTGTCGGGCTCTGTCGGGCTCTACTGGCCTCTACTGGGCTTTGTCGTGCCCTGTCGGGCTCTACTGGGCCCTGTCGGGCCCTGTCGGGCCCTGTCGGGCTCTGTCGGGCTCTGTCGGGCTCTACTGGGCCCTGTCGGGCTCTACTGGGCCCTGTCGGGCCCTGTCGGGCCCTGTCGGGCTCTGTCGGGCTCTGTCGGGCTCTGTCGGGCTCTACTGGGCCCTGTCGGGCTCTGTCGGGCTCTACTGGGCGCTACTGGGCCCTGTCGGGCTCTGTTGGGCTCTGTCGGGCTCTGTCGGGCTCTACTGGGCTCTGTAGGGCTCTGTCGGGCTCTGTCGGGCTCTACTGGGCTCTGTCGGCCTCTGTCGGGCTCTACTGGGCCCTGTCGGGCCCTGTCGGGCTCTGTCGGGCTCTACTGGCCCCTGTCGGCCCCTGTCGGCCCCTGTCGGCCCCTGTCGGGCCCTGTCGGCCCCTGTCGGCCCCTGTCGGGCCCTGTCGGGCCCTGTCGGGCTCTGTCGGGTTCTGTCAGGCTCTACTGGGACCTGTCGGGCTCTGTAGGGCTCTGTCGGGCTCTGTCGGGCTCTACTGGTCCCTGTCGGGCTCTGTCGGGCCCTGTCGGGCTCTACTGGGCTAAACTGGGCCCTGTCGCGCCCTGTCGGGCTCTACTGGGCTAAACTGGGCCCTGTCGGGCCCTGTCGGGCCCTGTCGGGCCATGTCGGGCTCTGTCGGGCTCTACTGGGCTCTACTGTTCCCTGTCGGGCTCTGTCGGGCTCTGTCGGGCTCTGTCGGGCTCTACTGGGCTCTACTGTTCCCTGTCGGGCCCTGTCGGGCCCTGTCGGGCTCTGTCGGGCTCTACTGGCCCCTGTCGGCCCCTGTCGGCCCCTGTCGGGCTCTGTCGGGCCCTGTCGTTTTCTGTCGGGCTCTACTGGGACCTGTCGGGCCCTGTCGGGCTCTGTAGGGCTCTGTCGGGCTCTACTGGGCTCTACTGTTCCCTGTCGGGCCCTGTCGGGCCCTGTCGGGCTCTACTGGGCCCTGTCGGGCTCTGTCGGGCCCTGTCGGGCTCTACTGTTCCCTGTCGGGCCCTGTCGGGCCCTGTCGGGCTCTGTCGGGCTCTGTCGGGCTCTGTCGGGCCCTGTCGGGCTCTACTGGGCCCTGTCGGGCTCTGTCGGGCTCTGTCGGGCTCTGTCAGGCTCTGTCGGGCTCTGTCGGGCTCTGTCGGGCTCTGTCGGGCTCTGTCGGGCTCTACTGGGCTTTGTCGGGCCCTGTCGGGCTCTGTCGGGCCCTGTCGGGCTCTGTCGGGCCCTGTCGGGCTCTACTGGGCCCTGTCGGGCCCTGTCGGGCCCTGTCGGGCTCTGTCGGGCTCTACTGGCCTCTACTGGGCCCTGTCGGGCCCTGTCGGGCCCTGTCGGGCTCTGTCGGGCTCTACTGGGCCCTGTCGGGCCCTGTCGGGCCCTGTCGGGCCCTGTCGGGCTCTGTCGGGCTCTGTCGGGCTCTGTCGGGCTCTGTCGGGCTCTACTGGGCTCTGTCGGGCTCTACTGGGCTCTACTGGGCCCTGTCGGGCCCTGTCGGGCTCTACTGGGCCCTGTCGGGCCCTGTCGGGCTCTGTCGGGCTCTACTGGGCCCTGTCGGGCCCTGTCGGGCCCTGTCGGCCCCTGTTGGGCCCTGTCGGGCCCTGTCGGGCTCTGTCGGGTTCTGTCAGGCTCTACTGGGCCCTGTCGGGCCCTGTCGGGCTCTGTAGGGCTCTGTCGGGCTCTGTCGGGCTCTACTGGGCTCTACTGTTCCCTGTCGGGCCCTGTCGGGCCCTGTCGGGCTCTACTGAGCCCTGTCGGGCTCTGTCGGGCCCTGTCGGGCTCTACTGTTCCCTGTCGGGCCCTGTCGGGCCCTGTCGGGCTCTACTGGGCTCTGTCGGGCTCTGTCGGGCTCTACTGGGCCCTGTCGGGCCCTGTCGGGCTCCGTCGGGCTCCGTCGGGCTCCGTCGGGCTCCGTCGGGCTCCGTCGGGCTCTGTCGGGCTCTACTGGGCTCTACTGGGCTCTGTCGGGCTCTACTGGGCTCTACTGGGCCCTGTCGGGCTCTGTCGGGCTCTGTCGGGCTCTACTGGAACCTGTCGGGCTCTGTCGGGCTCTACTGGGCGCTACTGGGCCCTGTCGGGCTCTGTCGGGCTCTGTCGGGCTCTGTCGGGCTCTGTCGGGCCCTGTCGGGCCCTGTCGGGCCCTGTCGGGCCCTGTCGGGCCCTGTCGGGCTCTGTCGGGCTCTGTCGGGCTCTGTCGGGCTCTGTCGGGCTCTGTCGGGCTCTACTGGGCCCTGTCGGGCTCTGTCGGGCTTTGTCGGGCTCTACTGGGCTCTGTCGGGCTCTGTCGGGCTCTGTCGGGCTCTACTGGGCTCTGTCGGGCTCTGTCGGGCTCTACTGGGCTCTGTCGGGCTCTGTCGGGCTCTGTCGGACTCTACTGGTCCCTGTCGGGCTCTGTCGGGCTCTGTCGGGCTCTGTCGGGCTCTGTCGGGCTCTGTCGGGCTCTACTGGGCCCTGTCGGGCTCTGTCGGGCTTTGTCGGGCTCTGTCGTGCTCTGTCGGGCTCTGTCGTGCTCTGTCGGGCTCTACTGGGCTCTGTCGGGCTCTACTGGGCTCTACTGGGCTCTGTCGGGCTCTGTCGATCTCTGTCGGGCTCTGTCGGGCTCTGTCGGGCTCTACTGGGCTTTGTCGGGCTCTACTGGGCCCTGTCGGGCTCTGTCGGGCTCTACTCGGCTCTGTCGGGCTCTGTCGGGCCCTGTCGGGCTCTGTCGGGCTCTGTCGGGCTCTGTCGGGCTCTGTCGGGCTCTGTCGGGCTCTGTCGGGCTCTGTCGGGCTCTGTCGGGCTCTACTGGGCTCTACTGCGCCCTGTCGGGCTCTGTCGGGCTCTGTCGGGCTCTACTGGGCGCTACTGGGCTCTGTCGGGCTCTGTCGGGCTCTGCCGGGCTCTGCCGGGCTCTATTGGTCCCTGTCGGGCCCTGTCGGGCCCTGTCGGGCCCTGTCGGGCTCTACTGGGCTAAACTGGGCCCTGTCGGGCTCTGTCGGGCTCTACTGGGCTAAACTGGGCCCTGTCGGGCTCTGTCGGGCTCTGTCGGGCTCTACTGGGCTCTACTGTTCCCTGTCGGGCCCTTTCGGGCCCTTTCGGGCTCTGTCGGGCTCTGTCGGGCTCTACTGGTCTCTACTGTTCCCTGTCGGGCTCTGTCGGGCTCTGTCGGGCTCTGTCGGGCTCTGTCGGGCTCTGTCGGGCTCTACTGGGCGCTACTGGGCCCTGTCGGGCTCTGTCGGGCTCTGTCGGGCCCTGTCGGGCTCTGTCGGGCCCTGTCGGGCTCTGTCGGGCCCTGTCGGGCTCTGTCGGGCTCTGTCGGGCTCTGTCGGGCTCTGTCGGGCTCTGTCGGGCCCTGTCGGGCCCTGTCGGGCCCTGTCGGGCCCTGTCGGGCCCTGTCGGGCCCTGTCGGGCTCTGTCGGGCTCTACTGGCCTCTACTGGGCCCTGTCGGGCCCTGTCGGGCCCTGTCGGGCTCTGTCGGGCTCTACTGGGCCCTGTCGGGCCCTGTCGGGCCCTGTCGGGCTCTGTCGGGCTCTGTCGGGCTCTGTCGGGCTCTTTCGGGCTCTACTGGGCTCTGTCGGGCTCTGTCGGGCTCTACTGGGCTCTACTGGGCCCTGTCGGGCCCTGTCGGGCTCTACTGGGCCCTGTCGGGCTCTGTCGGGCTCTGTCGGGTTTTGTCGGGCTCTACTGGGCTCTACTGGGCCCTGTCGGGCTCTGTCGGGCTCTACTGGGCGCTACTGGGCCCTGTCGGGCTCTGTCGGGCTCTGTCGGGCTCTGTCGGGCTCTGTCGGGCTCTGTCGGGCTCTGTCGGGCTCTACTGGGCTCTACTGGGCTCTGTCGGGCTCTGTCGGGCTCTGTCGGGCTCTACTGGGCTCTGTCGGGCTCTGTCGGGCTCTGTCGGGCTCTACTGGGCCCTGTCGGGCCCTGTTGGGTTCTGTCGGGCTCTACTGGGACCTGTCGGGCTCTGTAGGGCTCTGTCGGGCCCTGTCGGGCTCTACTGGGCCCTGTCGGGCTCTGTCGGGCCCTGTCGGGCTCTACTGTTCCCTGTCGGGCCCCGTCGGGCCCTGTCGGGCCCCGTCGGGCTCTGTCGGGCTCTGTCGGGCTCTACTGGGCTCTACTGTTCCCTGTCGGGCTCTGTCGGGCTCTGTCGGGCTCTGTCGGGCTCTGTCGGGCTCTGTCGGGCTCTGTCGGGCTCTACTGGGCTCTGTCGGGCTCTACTGGGCTCTGTCGGGCTCTACTGGGCTCTGTCGGGCTCTGTCGGGCTCTACTGGGCCCTGTCGGGCCCTGTCGGGCTCTGTCGGGCTCTACTGGGCGCTACTGGGCCTTGTCGGGCTCTGTCGGGCTCTGTCGGGCTCTGTCGGGCTCTGTCGGGCTCTGTCGGGCTCTGTCGGGCTCTGTCGGGCTCTGTCGGGCTCTGTCGGGCTCTACTGGTCCCTGTCGGGCTCTGTCGGGCTCTGTCGGGCTCTACTGGTCCCTGTCGGGCTCTGTCGGGCCCTGTCGGGCTCTACTGGGCTAAACTGGGCCCTGTCGCGCCCTGTCGGGCTCTACTGGGCTAAACTGGGCCCTGTCGGGCCCTGTCGGGCCCTGTCGGGCGCTGTCGGGCTCTGTCGGGCTCTACTGGGCTCTACTGTTCCCTGTCGGGCTCTGTCGGGCTCTGTCGGGCTCTGTCGGGCTCTGTCGGGCTCTGTCGGGCTCTGTCGGGCTCTGTCGGGCTCTACTGGGCTCTACTGTTCCCTGTCGGGCCCTGTCGGGCCCTGTCGGGCTCTGTCGGGCTCTACTGGCCCCTGTCGGCCCCTGTCGGCCCCTGTCGGGCTCTGTCGGGCCCTGTCGTTTTCTGTCGGGCTCTACTGGGACCTGTCGGGCCCTGTCGGGCTCTGTAGGGCTCTGTCGGGCTCTACTGGGCTCTACTGTTCCCTGTCGGGCTCTGTCGGGCCCTGTCGGGCTCTACTGGGCCCTGTCGGGCTCTGTCGGGCCCTGTCGGGCTCTACTGTTCCCTGTCGGGCCCTGTCGGGCCCTGTCGGGCCCTGTCGGGCTCTGTCGGGCTCTGTCGGGCTCTGTCGGGCTCTGTCGGGCTCTGTCGGGCCCTGTCGGGCTCTGTCGGGCCCTGTCGGGCTCTGTCGGGCTCTGTCGGGCTCTGTCGGGCTCTGTCGGGCTCTGTCGGGCCCTGTCGGGCTCTGTCGGGCTCTACTGGGCTTTGTCGGGCCCTGTCGGGCTCTACTGGGCCCTGTCGGGCCCTGTCGGGCCCTGTCGGGCTCTGTCGGGCTCTGTCGGGCTCTACTAGGCTATACTGCGCCCTGTCGGGCTCTGTCGGGCTCTACTGGGCGCTACTGGGTCCTGTCGGGCTCTACTGGGCGCTACTGGGTCCTGTCGGGCTCTGTCGGGCTCTGTCGGGCTCTGTCGGGCTCTGTCGGGCTCTGTCGGGCTCTACTGGTCCCTGTCGGGCTCTGTCGGGCTCTGTCGGGCTCTATTGGTCCCTGTCGGGCCCTGTCGGGCCCTGTCGGGCCCTGTCGGGCTCTGTCGTGCTCTACTGGGCCCTGTCGGGCTCTGTCGGGCTCTACTGGGCTAAACTGGGCTCTGTCGGGCTCTGTCGGGCTCTGTCGGGCTCTACTGGGCTCTACTGTTCCCTGTCGGGCCCTGTCGGGCTCTACTGGGCTCTGTCGGGCTCTGTCGGGCTCTGTCGGGCTCTGTCGGGCTCTGTCGGGCTCTGTCGGGCTCTGTCGGGCTCTACTGGACTCTACTGGGCCCTGTCGGGCCCTGTCGGGCTCTACTGGGCCCTGTCGGGCCCTGTCGGGCTCTGTCGGGCTCTACTGGGCCCTGTCGGGCCCTGTCGGGCTCTGTCGGGCTCTACTGGGCTCTGTCGGGCTCTGTCGGGCTCTGTCGGGCTCTGTCGGGCTCTGTCGGGCTCTGTCGGGCTCTACTGGGCCCTGTCGGGCCCTGTCGGGCCCTGTCGGGCTCTGTCGGGCTCTACTGGTCCCTGTCGGGCCCTGTCGGGCCCTGTCGGGCTCTACTGGGCTAAACTGGGCCCTGTCGGGCTCTACTGGGCTAAACTGGGCCCTGTCGGGCCCTGTCGGGCTCTGTCGGGCTCTGTCGGGCTCTACTGGGCTCTACTGTTCCCTGTCGGGCTCTGTCGGGCTCTGTCGGGCTCTGTCGGGCTCTGTCGGGCTCTGTCGGGCTCTACTGGGCTCTACTGGGCTCTCCTGTTCCCTGTCGGGCCCTGTCGGGCCCTGTCGGGCTCTGTCGGGCTCTACTGGGCCCTGTCGGGCTCTGTCGGGCTCTGTCGGGCTCTGTCGGGCTCTGTCGGGCTCTGTCGGGCTCTACTGGCCTCTACTGGGCTTTGTCGTGCCCTGTCGGGCTCTACTGGGCCCTGTCGGGCCCTGTCGGGCCCTGTCGGGCTCTGTCGGGCTCTGTCGGGCTCTACTGGGCCCTGTCGGGCTCTACTGGGCCCTGTCGGGCCCTGTCGGGCCCTGTCGGGCTCTGTCGGGCTCTGTCGGGCTCTGTCGGGCTCTACTGGGCCCTGTCGGGCTCTGTCGGGCTCTACTGGGCGCTACTGGGCCCTGTCGGGCTCTGTTGGGCTCTGTCGGGCTCTGTCGGGCTCTACTGGGCTCTGTAGGGCTCTGTCGGGCTCTGTCGGGCTCTACTGGGCTCTGTCGGCCTCTGTCGGGCTCTACTGGGCCCTGTCGGGCCCTGTCGGGCTCTGTCGGGCTCTACTGGCCCCTGTCGGCCCCTGTCGGCCCCTGTCGGCCCCTGTCGGCCCCTGTCGGCCCCTGTCGGGCCCTGTCGGCCCCTGTCGGCCCCTGTCGGGCCCTGTCGGGCCCTGTCGGGCTCTGTCGGGTTCTGTCAGGCTCTACTGGGACCTGTCGGGCTCTGTAGGGCTCTGTCGGGCTCTGTCGGGCTCTACTGGTCCCTGTCGGGCTCTGTCGGGCCCTGTCGGGCTCTACTGGGCTAAACTGGGCCCTGTCGCGCCCTGTCGGGCTCTACTGGGCTAAACTGGGCCCTGTCGGGCCCTGTCGGGCCCTGTCGGGCCATGTCGGGCTCTGTCGGGCTCTACTGGGCTCTACTGTTCCCTGTCGGGCTCTGTCGGGCTCTGTCGGGCTCTGTCGGGCTCTGTCGGGCTCTACTGGGCTCTACTGTTCCCTGTCGGGCCCTGTCGGGCCCTGTCGGGCTCTGTCGGGCTCTACTGGCCCCTGTCGGCCCCTGTCGGCCCCTGTCGGGCTCTGTCGGGCCCTGTCGTTTTCTGTCGGGCTCTACTGGGACCTGTCGGGCCCTGTCGGGCTCTGTAGGGCTCTGTCGGGCTCTACTGGGCTCTACTGTTCCCTGTCGGGCCCTGTCGGGCCCTGTCGGGCTCTACTGGGCCCTGTCGGGCTCTGTCGGGCCCTGTCGGGCTCTACTGTTCCCTGTCGGGCCCTGTCGGGCCCTGTCGGGCTCTGTCGGGCTCTGTCGGGCTCTGTCGGGCCCTGTCGGGCTCTACTGGGCCCTGTCGGGCTCTGTCGGGCTCTGTCGGGCTCTGTCGGGCTCTGTCGGGCTCTGTCGGGCTCTGTCGGGCTCTGTCGGGCTCTGTCGGGCTCTACTGGGCTTTGTCGGGCCCTGTCGGGCTCTGTCGGGCCCTGTCGGGCTCTACTGGGCCCTGTCGGGCCCTGTCGGGCCCTGTCGGGCTCTGTCGGGCTCTACTGGCCTCTACTGGGCCCTGTCGGGCCCTGTCGGGCCCTGTCGGGCTCTGTCGGGCTCTACTGGGCCCTGTCGGGCCCTGTCGGGCCCTGTCGGGCCCTGTCGGGCTCTGTCGGGCTCTGTCGGGCTCTGTCGGGCTCTGTCGGGCTCTACTGGGCTCTGTCGGGCTCTACTGGGCTCTACTGGGCCCTGTCGGGCCCTGTCGGGCTCTGTCGGGCTCTGTCGGGTTTTGTCGGGCTCTACTGGGCTCTACTGGGCCCTGTCGGGCTCTGTCGGGCTCTACTGGGCGCTACTGGGCCCTGTCGGGCTCTGTCGGGCTCTGTCGGGCTCTGTCGGGCTCTGTCGGGCTCTACTGGGCTCTACTGGGCTCTGTCGGGCTCTGTCGGGCTCTGTCGGGCTCTGTCGGGCTCTACTGGGCTCTGTCGGGCTCTGTCGGGCTCTGTCGGGCTCTACTGGGCCCTGTCGGGCCCTGTTGGGTTCTGTCGGGCTCTACTGGGACCTGTCGGGCTCTGTAGGGCTCTGTCGGGCCCTGTCGGGCTCTACTGGGCCCTGTCGGGCTCTGTCGGGCCCTGTCGGGCTCTACTGTTCCCTGTCGGGCCCCGTCGGGCCCCGTCGGGCCCCGTCGGGCTCTGTCGGGCTCTGTCGGGCTCTACTGGGCTCTACTGTTCCCTGTCGGGCTCTGTCGGGCTCTGTCGGGCTCTGTCGGGCTCTGTCGGGCTCTACTGGGCTCTGTCGGGCTCTACTGGGCTCTGTCGGGCTCTACTGGGCTCTGTCGGGCTCTGTCGGGCTCTACTGGGCCCTGTCGGGCCCTGTCGGGCTCTGTCGGGCTCTACTGGGCGCTACTGGGCCTTGTCGGGCTCTGTCGGGCTCTGTCGGGCTCTGTCGGGCTCTGTCGGGCTCTGTCGGGCTCTGTCGGGCTCTGTCGGGCTCTACTGGTCCCTGTCGGGCTCTGTCGGGCTCTGTCGGGCTCTACTGGTCCCTGTCGGGCTCTGTCGGGCCCTGTCGGGCTCTACTGGGCTAAACTGGGCCCTGTCGCGCCCTGTCGGGCTCTACTGGGCTAAACTGGGCCCTGTCGGGCCCTGTCGGGCCCTGTCGGGCGCTGTCGGGCTCTGTCGGGCTCTACTGGGCTCTACTGTTCCCTGTCGGGCTCTGTCGGGCTCTGTCGGGCTCTGTCGGGCTCTGTCGGGCTCTGTCGGGCTCTGTCGGGCTCTGTCGGGCTCTACTGGGCTCTACTGTTCCCTGTCGGGCCCTGTCGGGCCCTGTCGGGCTCTGTCGGGCTCTACTGGCCCCTGTCGGCCCCTGTCGGCCCCTGTCGGGCTCTGTCGGGCCCTGTCGTTTTCTGTCGGGCTCTACTGGGACCTGTCGGGCCCTGTCGGGCTCTGTAGGGCTCTGTCGGGCTCTACTGGGCTCTACTGTTCCCTGTCGGGCTCTGTCGGGCCCTGTCGGGCTCTACTGGGCCCTGTCGGGCTCTGTCGGGCCCTGTCGGGCTCTACTGTTCCCTGTCGGGCCCTGTCGGGCCCTGTCGGGCCCTGTCGGGCTCTGTCGGGCTCTGTCGGGCCCTGTCGGGCTCTGTCGGGCCCTGTCGGGCTCTGTCGGGCTCTGTCGGGCCCTGTCGGGCTCTGTCGGGCTCTGTCGGGCTCTGTCGGGCTCTGTCGGGCTCTGTCGGGCTCTACTGGGCTCTGTCGGGCTCTGTCGGGCTCTGTCGGGCTCTGTCGGGCTCTACTGGGCTTTGTCGGGCCCTGTCGGGCTCTACTGGGCCCTGTCGGGCTCTGTCGGGCTCTGTCGGGCTCTACTAGGCTATACTGCGCCCTGTCGGGCTCTGTCGGGCTCTACTGGGCGCTACTGGGTCCTGTCGGGCTCTACTGGGCGCTACTGGGTCCTGTCGGGCTCTGTCGGGCTCTGTCGGGCTCTGTCGGGCTCTGTCGGGCTCTGTCGGGCTCTGTCGGGCTCTGTCGGGCTCTGTCGGGCTCTGTCGGGCTCTGTCGGGCTCTATTGGTCCCTGTCGGGCCCTGTCGGGCCCTGTCGGGGCCTGTCGGGCTCTGTCGGGCTCTACTTGGCCCTGTCGGGCTCCGTCGGGCTCTACTGGGCTAAACTGGGCTCTGTCGGGCTCTGTCGGGCTCTGTCGGGCTCTACTGGGCTCTACTGTTCCCTGTCGGGCCCTGTCGGGCTCTACTGGGCTCTGTCGGGCTCTGTCGGGCTCTGTCGGGCTCTGTCGGGCTCTGTCGGGCTCTGTCGGGCTCTGTCGGGCTCTGTCGGGCTCTACTGGACTCTACTGGGCCCTGTCGGGCCCTACTGGGCCCTGTCGGGCCCTGTCGGGCTCTGTCGGGCTCTACTGGGCCCTGTCGGGCCCTGTCGGGCTCTGTCGGGCTCTACTGGGCCCTGTCGGGCCCTGTCGGGCTCTGTCGGGCTCTGTCGGGCTCTACTGGGCCCTGTCGGGCCCTGTCGGGCCCTGTCGGGCTCTGTCGGGCTCTACTGGTCCCTGTCGGGCCCTGTCGGGCTCTGTCGGGCTCTACTGGGCGCTACTGGGCCCTGTCGGGCTCTGTTGGGCTCTGTCGGCCTCTGTCGGGCTCTACTGGGCCCTGTCGGGCCCTGTCGGGCTCTGTCGGGCTCTACTGGCCCCTGTCGGCCCCTGTCGGCCCCTGTCGGCCCCTGTCGGGCCCTGTCGGCCCCTGTCGGGCCCTGTCGGGCCCTGTCGGGCTCTGTCGGGTTCTGTCAGGCTCTACTGGGACCTGTCGGGCTCTGTAGGGCTCTGTCGGGCTCTGTCGGGCTCTACTGGTCCCTGTCGGGCTCTGTCGGGCCCTGTCGGGCTCTACTGGGCTAAACTGGGCCCTGTCGCGCCCTGTCGGGCTCTACTGGGCTAAACTGGGCCCTGTCGGGCCCTGTCGGGCCCTGTCGGGCCATGTCGGGCTCTGTCGGGCTCTACTGGGCTCTACTGTTCCCTGTCGGGCTCTGTCGGGCTCTACTGGGCTCTACTGTTCCCTGTCGGGCCCTGTCGGGCCCTGTCGGGCTCTGTCGGGCTCTACTGGCCCCTGTCGGCCCCTGTCGGCCCCTGTCGGGCTCTGTCGGGCCCTGTCGTTTTCTGTCGGGCTCTACTGGGACCTGTCGGGCCCTGTCGGGCTCTGTAGGGCTCTGTCGGGCTCTACTGGGCTCTACTGTTCCCTGTCGGGCCCTGTCGGGCCCTGTCGGGCTCTACTGGGCCCTGTCGGGCCCTGTCGGGCCCTGTCGGGCCCTGTCGGGCTCTGTCGGGCTCTGTCGGGCTCTGTCGGGCTCTGTCGGGCTCTGTCGGGCCCTGTCGGGCTCTACTGGGCCCTGTCGGGCTCTGTCGGGCTCTGTCGGGCTCTGTCGGGCTCTGTCGGGCTCTGTCGGGCTCTACTGGGCTTTGTCGGGCCCTGTCGGGCTCTACTGGGCCCTGTCGGGCCCTGTCGGGCCCTGTCGGGCTCTGTCGGGCTCTGTCGGGCTCTACTAGGCTATACTGCGCCCTGTCGGGCTCTGTCGGGCTCTACTGGGCGCTACTGGGTCCTGTCGGGCTCTGTCGGGCTCTGTCGGGCTCTGTCGGGCTCTGTCGGGCTCTGTCGGGCTCTGTCGGGCTCTGTCGGGCTCTACTGGTCCCTGTCGGGCTCTGTCGGGCTCTGTCGGGCTCTATTGGTCCCTGTCGGGCCCTGTCGGGCCCTGTCGGGCTCTACTGGGCTAAACTGGGCCCTGTCGGGCCCTGTCGGGCTCTACTGGGCTAAACTGGGCTCTGTCGGGCTCTGTCGGGCTCTGTCGGGCTCTGTCGGGCTCTACTGGGCTCTACTGTTCCCTGTCGGGCCCTGTCGGGCTCTACTGGGCTCTGTCGGGCTCTACTGGGCTCTGTCGGGCTCTGTCGGGCTCTGTCGGGCTCTGTCGGGCTCTGTCGGGCTCTGTCGGGCTCTGTCGGGCTCTGTCGGGCTCTACTGGGCCCTGTCGGGCCCTGTCGGGCCCTGTCGGGCTCTGTCGGGCTCTACTGGTCCCTGTCGGGCCCTGTCGGGCCCTGTCGGGCTCTACTGGGCTAAACTGGGCCCTGTCGGGCTCTACTGGGTTAAACTGGGCCCTGTCGGGCCCTGTCGGGCTCTGTCGGGCTCTGTCGGGCTCTACTGGGCTCTACTGTTCCCTGTCGGGCTCTGTCGGGCTCTGTCGGGCTCTGTCGGGCTCTGTCGGGCTCTGTCGGGCTCTGTCGGGCTCTGTCGGGCTCTGTCGGGCTCTACTGGGCTCTACTGTTCCCTGTCGGGCCCTGTCGGGCCCTGTCGGGCCCTGTCGGGCTCTGTCGGGCTCTGTCGGGCTCTGTCGGGCTCTACTGGGCCCTGTCGGGCCCTGTCGGGCCCTGTCGGGCCCTGTCGGGCTCTGTCGGGCTCTGTCGGGCTCTGTCGGGCTCTGTCGGGCTCTACTGGCCTCTACTGGGCTTTGTCGTGCCCTGTCGGGCTCTACTGGGCCCTGTCGGGCCCTGTCGGGCTCTGTCGGGCTCTGTCGGGCTCTGTCGGGCTCTGTCGGGCTCTGTCGGGCTCTACTGGGCTCTGTCGGGCTCTGTCGGGCTCTACTGGGCCCTGTCGGGCCCTGTCGGGCCCTGTCGGGCTCTGTCGGGCTCTGTCGGGCTCTGTCGGGCTCTGTCGGGCTCTGTCGGGCTCTACTGGGCCCTGTCGGGCTCTGTCGGGCTCTACTGGGCGCTACTGGGCCCTGTCGGGCTCTGTTGGGCTCTGTCGGGCTCTGTCGGGCTCTACTGGGCTCTGTAGGGCTCTGTCGGGCTCTGTCGGGCTCTACTGGGCTCTGTCGGACTCTACTGGGCCCTGTCGGGCCCTGTCGGGCTCTGTCGGGCTCTACTGGCCCCTGTCGGCCCCTGTCGGCCCCTGTCGGCCCCTGTCGGCCCCTGTCGGCCCCTGTCGGGCCCTGTCGGCCCCTGTCGGGCCCTGTCGGGCCCTGTCGGGCTCTGTCGGGTTCTGTCAGGCTCTACTGGGACCTGTCGGGCTCTGTAGGGCTCTGTCGGGCTCTGTCGGGCTCTACTGGGCTCTACTGTTCCCTGTCGGGCCCTGTCGGGCCCTGTCGGGCTCTACTGGGCCCTGTCGGGCTCTGTCGGGCCCTGTCGGGCTCTACTGTTCCCTGTCGGGCCATGTCGGGCCCTGTCGGGCTCTACTGGGCTCTGTCGGGCTCTACTGGGCTCTGTTGGGCTCTGTCGGGCCCTGTCGAGCCCTGTCGGGCCCTGTCGAGCCCTGTCGGGCCCTGTCGGGCCCTGTCGGGCCCTGTCGGGCTCTGTCGGGCTCTGTCGGGCTCTGTCGGGCTCTGTCGGGCTCTACTGGGCCCTGTCGGGCTCTGTCGGGCTCTACTGGGCCCTGTCGGGCCCTGTCGGGCTCTACTGGGCCCTGTCGGGCCCTGTCGGGCTCTGTCGGGCTCTACTGGGCCCTGTCGGGCCCTGTCGGGCTCTGTCGGGCTCTACTGGGCTCTGTCGGGCTCTACTGGACTCTGTCGGGCCCTGTCGGGCCCTGTCGGGCCCTGTCGGGCTCTGTCGGGCTCTGTCGGGCTCTGTCGGGCTCTGTCGGGCTCTGTCGGGCTCTGTCGGGCTCTACTGGGCTCTACTGTTCCCTGTCGGTCCCTGTCGGTCCCTGTCGGGCTCTGTCGGGCTCTGTCGGGCTCTGTCGGGCTCTGTCGGGCTCTGTCGGGCTCTACTGGGCCCTGTCGGGCCCTGTCGGGCCCTGTCGGGCTCTGTCGGGCTCTGTCGGGCTCTGTCGGGCTCTGTCGGGCTCTACTGGGCCCTGTCGGGCTCTGTCGGGCTCTGTCGGGCTCTGTCGGGCCCTGTCGGGCCCTGTCGGGCCCTGTCGGGCCCTGTCGGGCCCTGTCGGGCCCTGTCGGGCTCTGTCGGGCTCTGTCGGGCTCTACTGGACTCTACTGGGCTTTGTCGGGCCCTGTCGGGCTCTACTGGGCCCTGTCGGGCCCTGTCGGGCCCTGTCGGGCTCTACTGGGCCCTGTCGGGCCCTGTCGGGCTCTGTCGGGCTCTACTGTGCTCTGTCGGGCTCTGTCGGGCTCTACTGGGCTCTACTGGGCCCTGTCGGGCCCTGTCGGGCCCTGTCGGGCTCTGTCGGGCTCTACTGGGCCCTGTCGGGCCCTGTCGGGCTCTACTGGGCCCTGTCGGGCCCTGTCGGGCTCTACTGGGCCCTGTCGGGCCCTGTCGGGCTCTACTGGGCCCTGTCGGGCCCTGTCGGGCTCTGTCGGGCTCTGTCGGGCTCTACTGCGCTCTGTCGGGCTCTGTCGGGCTCTGTCGGGCTCTGTCGGGCTCTGTCGGGCTCTACTGGGCCCTGTCGGGCCCTGTCGGGCCCTGTCGGGCTCTGTCGGGCTCTACTGGGCCCTGTCGGGCCCTGTCGGGCCCTGTCGGGCTCTGTCGGGCTCTACTGGTCCCTGTCGGGCCCTGTCGGGCCCTGTCGGACTCTACTGGGCTAAACTGGGCCCTGTCGGGCCCTGTCGGGCTCTACTGGGCTAAACTGGGCCCTGTCGGGCTCTGTCGGGCTCTGTCGGGCTCTACTGGGCTCTACTGTTCCCTGTCGGGCCCTGTCGGGCCCTGTCGGGCTCTACTGGGCCCTGTCGGGCTCTACTGTTCCCTGTCGGGCCATGTCGGGCCCTGTCGGGCTCTACTGGGCTCTGTCGGGCTCTACTGGGCTCTGTTGGGCTCTGTCGGGCCCTGTCGAGCCCTGTCGGGCCCTGTCGGGCCCTGTCGGGCTCTGTCGGGCTCTGTCGGGCTCTGTCGGGCTCTGTCGGGCTCTACTGGGCTCTACTGGGCCCTGTCGGGCCCTGTCGGGCTCTACTGGGCCCTGTCGGGCCCTGTCGGGCTCTACTGGGCCCTGTCGGGCCCTGTCGGGCTCTGTCGGGCTCTACTGGGCTCTGTCGGGCTCTACTGGACTCTGTCGGGCCCTGTCGGGCCCTGTCGGGCCCTGTCGGGCCCTGTCGGGCCCTGTCGGGCTCTGTCGGGCTCTGTCGGGCTCTGTCGGGCTCTGTCGGGCTCTGTCGGGCTCTACTGGGCTCTACTGTTCCCTGTCGGTCCCTGTCGGGCTCTGTCGGGCTCTGTCGGGCTCTGTCGGGCTCTGTCGGGCTCTGTCGGGCTCTGTCGGGCTCTACTGGGCCCTGTCGGGCCCTGTCGGGCTCTGTCGGGCTCTGTCGGGCTCTGTCGGGCTCTGTCGGGCTCTGTCGGGCTCTGTCGGGCTCTACTGGGCCCTGTCGGGCTCTGTCGGGCTCTGTCGGGCTCTGTCGGGCTCTGTCGGGCTCTGTCGGGCTCTGTCGGGCCCTGTCGGGCTCTGTCGGGCTCTGTCGGGCCCTGTCGGGCCCTGTCGGGCCCTGTCGGGCCCTGTCGGGCTCTGTCGGGCTCTGTCGGGCTCTACTGGACTCTACTGGGCTTTGTCGGGCCCTGTCGGGCTCTACTGGGCCCTGTCGGGCCCTGTCGGGCCCTGTCGGGCCCTGTCGGGCTCTACTGGGCCCTGTCGGGCCCTGTCGGGCTCTGTCGGGCTCTACTGTGCTCTGTCGGGCTCTGTCGGGCTCTACTGGGCTCTACTGGGCCCTGTCGGGCCCTGTCGGGCCCTGTCGGGCTCTGTCGGGCTCTACTGGGCCCTGTCGGGCCCTGTCGGGCTCTACTGGGCCCTGTCGGGCCCTGTCGGGCTCTACTGGGCCCTGTCGGGCCCTGTCGGGCTCTGTCGGGCTCTACTGGGCCCTGTCGGGCCCTGTCGGGCTCTGTCGGGCTCTGTCGGGCTCTACTGCGCTCTGTCGGGCTCTGTCGGGCTCTGTCGGGCTCTGTCGGGCTCTGTCGGGCTCTGTCGGGCTCTGTCGGGCTCTGTCGGGCTCTGTCGGGCTCTGTCGGGCTCTACTGGGCCCTGTCGGGCCCTGTCGGGCCCTGTCGGGCTCTGTCGGGCTCTACTGGTCCCTGTCGGGCCCTGTCGGGCCCTGTCGGACTCTACTGGGCTAAACTGGGCCCTGTCGGGCCCTGTCGGGCTCTACTGGGCTAAACTGGGCCCTGTCGGGCTCTGTCGGGCTCTGTCGGGCTCTACTGGGCTCTACTGTTCCCTGTCGGGCTCTGTCGGGCTCTGTCGGGCTCTACTGGGCCCTACTGTTCCCTGTCGGGCCCTGTCGGGCCCTGTCGGGCCCTGTCGGGCCCTGTCGGGCTCTACTGGGCCCTGTCGGGCTCTGTCGGGCTCTGTCGGGCTCTGTCGGGCTCTGTCGGGCTCTGTCGGGCTCTGTCGGGCTCTACTGGCCTCTACTGGGCTTTGTCGTGCCCTGTCGGGCTCTACTGGGCCCTGTCGGGCTCTGTCGGGCTCTGTCGGGCTCTACTGGGCCCTGTCGGGCTCTGTCGGGCTCTGTCGGGCTCTGTCGGGCCCTGTCGGGCTCTGTCGGGCTCTGTCGGGCTCTGTCGGGCTCTGTCGGGCTCTGTCGGGCTCTACTGGGGCCTGTCGGGCTCTACTGGGCCCTGTCGGGCTCTGTTGGGCTCTGTCGGGCTCTGTCGGGCTCTACTGGGCTCTGTAGGGCTCTGTCGGGCTCTACTGGGCTCTGTCGGCCTCTGTCGGGCTCTACTGGGCCCTGTCGGGCCCTGTCGGGCTCTGTCGGGCTCTACTGGGCCCTGTCGGGCCCTGTCGGGCCCTGTCGGCCCCTGTCGGGCTCTGTCGGGTTCTGTCAGGCTCTACTGGGACCTGTCGGGCCCTGTCGGGCTCTGTAGGGCTCTGTCGGGCTCTGTCGGGCTCTACTGGGCTCTACTGTTCCCTGTCGGGCCCTGTCGGGCCCTGTCGGGCTCTACTGGGCCCTGTCGGGCTCTGTCGGGCCCTGTCGGGCTCTACTGTTCCCTGTCGGGCCCTGTCGGGCCCTGTCGGGCCCTGTCGGGCTCTGTCGGGCTCTACTGGGCTCTGTCGGGCTCTACTGGGCTCTGTTGGGCTCTGTCGGGCTCTACTGGGCCCTGTCGGGCTCTGTCGGGCTCTGTCGGGCTCTGTCGGGCTCTGTCGGGCTCTGTCGGGCTCTGTCGGGCTCTACTGGGCCCTGTCGGGCCCTGTCGGGCTCTACTGGGCCCTGTCGGGCCCTGTCGGGCTCTGTCGGGCTCTACTGGGCCCTGTCGGGCCCTGTCGGGCTCTGTCGGGCTCTACTGGGCTCTGTCGGGCTCTACTGGACTCTGTCGGGCCCTGTCGGGCCCTGTCGGGCTCTGTCGGGCTCTGTCGGGCTCTGTCGGGCTCTGTCGGGCTCTGTCGGGCTCTGTCGGGCTCTGTCGGGCCCTGTCGGGCTCTGTCGGGCTCTGTCGGGCTCTACTGGGCCCTGTCGGGCCCTGTCGGGCTCTGTCGGGCCCTGTCGGGCTCTGTCGGGCTCTATTGGGCTCTGTCGGGCCCTGTCGGGCTCTACTGGGCTCTACTGTTCCCTGTCGGGCCCTGTCGGGCCCTGTCGGGCCCTGTCGGGCTCTGTCGGGCTCTGTCGGGCTCTGTCGGGCTCTGTCGGGCTCTGTCGGGCTCTGTCGGGCTCTGTCGGGCTCTACTGTTCCCTGTCGGTCCCTGTCGGTCCCTGTCGGTCCCTGTCGGGCTCTGTCGGGCTCTGTCGGGCTCTGTCGGGCTCTGTCGGGCTCTGTCGGGCTCTGTCAGGCTCTGTCGGGCTCTGTCGGGCTCTACTGGGCTCTGTCGGGCCCTGTCGGGCCCTGTCGGGCCCTGTCGGGCCCTGTCGGGCCCTGTCGGGCTCTGTCGGGCTCTGTCGGGCCCTGTCGGGCCCTGTCGGGCCCTGTCGGGCTCTGTCGGGCTCTGTCGGGCTCTGTCGGGCTCTGTCGGGCTCTGTCGGGCTTTGTCGGGCTCTGGCGGGCTCTGTCGGGCCCTGTCGGGCTCTGTCGGGCTCTACTGGGCCCTGTCGGGCCCTGTCGGGCTCTGTCGGGCCCTGTCGGGCTCTGTCGGGCTCTATTGGGCTCTGTCGGGCCCTGTCGGGCTCTACTGGGCTCTACTGTTCCCTGTCGGGCTCTGTCGGGCTCTGTCGGGCTCTGTCGGGCTCTGTCGGGCTCTGTCGGGCTCTGTCGGGCTCTACTGGGCTCTGTCGGGCTCTGTCGGGCTCTGTCGGGCTCTGTCGGGCTCTGTCGGGCTCTGTCGGGCTCTGTCGGGCTCTGTCGGGCTCTGTCGGGCTCTGTCGGGCTCTACTGGGCTTTGTCGGGCCCTGTCGGGCTCTGTCGGGCCCTGTCGGGCTCTACTGGGCCCTGTCGGGCCCTGTCGGGCCCTGTCGGGCTCTGTCGGGCTCTACTGGCCTCTACTGGGCCCTGTCGGGCCCTGTCGGGCCCTGTCGGGCTCTGTCGGGCTCTACTGGGCCCTGTCGGGCCCTGTCGGGCCCTGTCGGGCCCTGTCGGGCTCTGTCGGGCTCTGTCGGGCTCTGTCGGGCTCTGTCGGGCTCTACTGGGCTCTGTCGGGCTCTACTGGGCTCTACTGGGCCCTGTCGGGCCCTGTCGGGCTCTGTCGGGCTCTGTCGGGTTTTGTCGGGCTCTACTGGGCTCTACTGGGCCCTGTCGGGCTCTGTCGGGCTCTACTGGGCGCTACTGGGCCCTGTCGGGCTCTGTCGGGCTCTGTCGGGCTCTGTCGGGCTCTGTCGGGCTCTACTGGGCTCTACTGGGCTCTGTCGGGCTCTGTCGGGCTCTGTCGGGCTCTGTCGGGCTCTACTGGGCTCTGTCGGGCTCTGTCGGGCTCTGTCGGGCTCTACTGGGCCCTGTCGGGCCCTGTTGGGTTCTGTCGGGCTCTACTGGGACCTGTCGGGCTCTGTAGGGCTCTGTCGGGCCCTGTCGGGCTCTACTGGGCCCTGTCGGGCTCTGTCGGGCCCTGTCGGGCTCTACTGTTCCCTGTCGGGCCCCGTCGGGCCCCGTCGGGCCCCGTCGGGCTCTGTCGGGCTCTGTCGGGCTCTACTGGGCTCTACTGTTCCCTGTCGGGCTCTGTCGGGCTCTGTCGGGCTCTGTCGGGCTCTGTCGGGCTCTACTGGGCTCTGTCGGGCTCTACTGGGCTCTGTCGGGCTCTACTGGGCTCTGTCGGGCTCTGTCGGGCTCTACTGGGCCCTGTCGGGCCCTGTCGGGCTCTGTCGGGCTCTACTGGGCGCTACTGGGCCTTGTCGGGCTCTGTCGGGCTCTGTCGGGCTCTGTCGGGCTCTGTCGGGCTCTGTCGGGCTCTGTCGGGCTCTGTCGGGCTCTGTCGGGCTCTACTGGTCCCTGTCGGGCTCTGTCGGGCTCTGTCGGGCTCTACTGGTCCCTGTCGGGCTCTGTCGGGCCCTGTCGGGCTCTACTGGGCTAAACTGGGCCCTGTCGCGCCCTGTCGGGCTCTACTGGGCTAAACTGGGCCCTGTCGGGCCCTGTCGGGCCCTGTCGGGCGCTGTCGGGCTCTGTCGGGCTCTACTGGGCTCTACTGTTCCCTGTCGGGCTCTGTCGGGCTCTGTCGGGCTCTGTCGGGCTCTGTCGGGCTCTGTCGGGCTCTGTCGGGCTCTGTCGGGCTCTACTGGGCTCTACTGTTCCCTGTCGGGCCCTGTCGGGCCCTGTCGGGCTCTGTCGGGCTCTACTGGCCCCTGTCGGCCCCTGTCGGCCCCTGTCGGGCTCTGTCGGGCCCTGTCGTTTTCTGTCGGGCTCTACTGGGACCTGTCGGGCCCTGTCGGGCTCTGTAGGGCTCTGTCGGGCTCTACTGGGCTCTACTGTTCCCTGTCGGGCTCTGTCGGGCCCTGTCGGGCTCTACTGGGCCCTGTCGGGCTCTGTCGGGCCCTGTCGGGCTCTACTGTTCCCTGTCGGGCCCTGTCGGGCCCTGTCGGGCCCTGTCGGGCTCTGTCGGGCTCTGTCGGGCCCTGTCGGGCTCTGTCGGGCCCTGTCGGGCTCTGTCGGGCTCTGTCGGGCCCTGTCGGGCTCTGTCGGGCTCTGTCGGGCTCTGTCGGGCTCTGTCGGGCTCTGTCGGGCTCTACTGGGCTCTGTCGGGCTCTGTCGGGCTCTGTCGGGCTCTGTCGGGCTCTACTGGGCTTTGTCGGGCCCTGTCGGGCTCTACTGGGCCCTGTCGGGCTCTGTCGGGCTCTGTCGGGCTCTACTAGGCTATACTGCGCCCTGTCGGGCTCTGTCGGGCTCTACTGGGCGCTACTGGGTCCTGTCGGGCTCTACTGGGCGCTACTGGGTCCTGTCGGGCTCTGTCGGGCTCTGTCGGGCTCTGTCGGGCTCTGTCGGGCTCTGTCGGGCTCTGTCGGGCTCTGTCGGGCTCTGTCGGGCTCTGTCGGGCTCTATTGGTCCCTGTCGGGCCCTGTCGGGCCCTGTCGGGGCCTGTCGGGCTCTGTCGGGCTCTACTTGGCCCTGTCGGGCTCCGTCGGGCTCTACTGGGCTAAACTGGGCTCTGTCGGGCTCTGTCGGGCTCTGTCGGGCTCTACTGGGCTCTACTGTTCCCTGTCGGGCCCTGTCGGGCTCTACTGGGCTCTGTCGGGCTCTGTCGGGCTCTGTCGGGCTCTGTCGGGCTCTGTCGGGCTCTGTCGGGCTCTGTCGGGCTCTACTGGACTCTACTGGGCCCTGTCGGGCCCTACTGGGCCCTGTCGGGCCCTGTCGGGCTCTGTCGGGCTCTACTGGGCCCTGTCGGGCCCTGTCGGGCTCTGTCGGGCTCTACTGGGCCCTGTCGGGCCCTGTCGGGCTCTGTCGGGCTCTGTCGGGCTCTACTGGGCCCTGTCGGGCCCTGTCGGGCCCTGTCGGGCTCTGTCGGGCTCTACTGGTCCCTGTCGGGCCCTGTCGGGCTCTGTCGGGCTCTACTGGGCGCTACTGGGCCCTGTCGGGCTCTGTTGGGCTCTGTCGGCCTCTGTCGGGCTCTACTGGGCCCTGTCGGGCCCTGTCGGGCTCTGTCGGGCTCTACTGGCCCCTGTCGGCCCCTGTCGGCCCCTGTCGGCCCCTGTCGGGCCCTGTCGGCCCCTGTCGGGCCCTGTCGGGCCCTGTCGGGCTCTGTCGGGTTCTGTCAGGCTCTACTGGGACCTGTCGGGCTCTGTAGGACTCTGTCGTGCTCTGTCGGGCTCTACTGGTCCCTGTCGGGCTCTGTCGGGCCCTGTCGGGCTCTACTGGGCTAAACTGGGCCCTGTCGCGCCCTGTCGGGCTCTACTGGGCTAAACTGGGCCCTGTCGGGCCCTGTCGGGCCCTGTCGGGCCATGTCGGGCTCTGTCGGGCTCTACTGGGCTCTACTGTTCCCTGTCGGGCTCTGTCGGGCTCTACTGGGCTCTACTGTTCCCTGTCGGGCCCTGTCGGGCCCTGTCGGGCTCTGTCGGGCTCTACTGGCCCCTGTCGGCCCCTGTCGGCCCCTGTCGGGCTCTGTCGGGCCCTGTCGTTTTCTGTCGGGCTCTACTGGGACCTGTCGGGCCCTGTCGGGCTCTGTAGGGCTCTGTCGGGCTCTACTGGGCTCTACTGTTCCCTGTCGGGCCCTGTCGGGCCCTGTCGGGCTCTACTGGGCCCTGTCGGGCCCTGTCGGGCCCTGTCGGGCCCTGTCGGGCTCTGTCGGGCTCTGTCGGGCTCTGTCGGGCTCTGTCGGGCTCTGTCGGGCCCTGTCGGGCTCTACTGGGCCCTGTCGGGCTCTGTCGGGCTCTGTCGGGCTCTGTCGGGCTCTGTCGGGCTCTGTCGGGCTCTACTGGGCTTTGTCGGGCCCTGTCGGGCTCTACTGGGCCCTGTCGGGCCCTGTCGGGCCCTGTCGGGCTCTGTCGGGCTCTGTCGGGCTCTACTAGGCTATACTGCGCCCTGTCGGGCTCTGTCGGGCTCTACTGGGCGCTACTGGGTCCTGTCGGGCTCTGTCGGGCTCTGTCGGGCTCTGTCGGGCTCTGTCGGGCTCTGTCGGGCTCTGTCGGGCTCTGTCGGGCTCTGTCGGGCTCTACTGGTCCCTGTCGGGCTCTGTCGGGCTCTGTCGGGCTCTATTGGTCCCTGTCGGGCCCTGTCGGGCCCTGTCGGGCTCTACTGGGCTAAACTGGGCCCTGTCGGGCCCTGTCGGGCTCTACTGGGCTAAACTGGGCTCTGTCGGGCTCTGTCGGGCTCTGTCGGGCTCTGTCGGGCTCTACTGGGCTCTACTGTTCCCTGTCGGGCCCTGTCGGGCTCTACTGGGCTCTGTCGGGCTCTACTGGGCTCTGTCGGGCTCTGTCGGGCTCTGTCGGGCTCTGTCGGGCTCTGTCGGGCTCTGTCGGGCTCTGTCGGGCTCTGTCGGGCTCTACTGGGCCCTGTCGGGCCCTGTCGGGCCCTGTCGGGCTCTGTCGGGCTCTACTGGTCCCTGTCGGGCCCTGTCGGGCCCTGTCGGGCTCTACTGGGCTAAACTGGGCCCTGTCGGGCTCTACTGGGTTAAACTGGGCCCTGTCGGGCCCTGTCGGGCTCTGTCGGGCTCTGTCGGGCTCTACTGGGCTCTACTGTTCCCTGTCGGGCTCTGTCGGGCTCTGTCGGGCTCTGTCGGGCTCTGTCGGGCTCTGTCGGGCTCTGTCGGGCTCTGTCGGGCTCTGTCGGGCTCTACTGGGCTCTACTGTTCCCTGTCGGGCCCTGTCGGGCCCTGTCGGGCCCTGTCGGGCTCTGTCGGGCTCTGTCGGGCTCTGTCGGGCTCTACTGGGCCCTGTCGGGCCCTGTCGGGCCCTGTCGGGCCCTGTCGGGCTCTGTCGGGCTCTGTCGGGCTCTGTCGGGCTCTGTCGGGCTCTGTCGGGCTCTACTGGCCTCTACTGGGCTTTGTCGTGCCCTGTCGGGCTCTACTGGGCCCTGTCGGGCCCTGTCGGGCTCTGTCGGGCTCTGTCGGGCTCTGTCGGGCTCTGTCGGGCTCTGTCGGGCTCTACTGGGCTCTGTCGGGCTCTGTCGGGCTCTACTGGGCCCTGTCGGGCCCTGTCGGGCCCTGTCGGGGCTCTGTCGGGCTCTGTCGGGCTCTGTCGGGCTCTGTCGGGCTCTGTCGGGCTCTACTGGGCCCTGTCGGGCTCTGTCGGGCTCTACTGGGCGCTACTGGGCCCTGTCGGGCTCTGTTGGGCTCTGTCGGGCTCTGTCGGGCTCTACTGGGCTCTGTAGGGCTCTGTCGGGCTCTGTCGGGCTCTACTGGGCTCTGTCGGACTCTACTGGGCCCTGTCGGGCCCTGTCGGGCTCTGTCGGGCTCTACTGGCCCCTGTCGGCCCCTGTCGGCCCCTGTCGGCCCCTGTCGGCCCCTGTCGGCCCCTGTCGGGCCCTGTCGGCCCCTGTCGGGCCCTGTCGGGCCCTGTCGGGCTCTGTCGGGTTCTGTCAGGCTCTACTGGGACCTGTCGGGCTCTGTAGGGCTCTGTCGGGGCTCTGTCGGGCTCTACTGGGCTCTACTGTTCCCTGTCGGGCCCTGTCGGGCCCTGTCGGGCTCTACTGGGCCCTGTCGGGCTCTGTCGGGCCCTGTCGGGCTCTACTGTTCCCTGTCGGGCCATGTCGGGCCCTGTCGGGCTCTACTGGGCTCTGTCGGGCTCTACTGGGCTCTGTTGGGCTCTGTCGGGCCCTGTCGAGCCCTGTCGGGCCCTGTCGAGCCCTGTCGGGCCCTGTCGGGCCCTGTCGGGCCCTGTCGGGCTCTGTCGGGCTCTGTCGGGCTCTGTCGGGCTCTGTCGGGCTCTACTGGGCCCTGTCGGGCTCTGTCGGGCTCTACTGGGCCCTGTCGGGCCCTGTCGGGCTCTACTGGGCCCTGTCGGGCCCTGTCGGGCTCTGTCGGGCTCTACTGGGCCCTGTCGGGCCCTGTCGGGCTCTGTCGGGCTCTACTGGGCTCTGTCGGGCTCTACTGGACTCTGTCGGGCCCTGTCGGGCCCTGTCGGGCCCTGTCGGGCTCTGTCGGGCTCTGTCGGGCTCTGTCGGGCTCTGTCGGGCTCTGTCGGGCTCTGTCGGGCTCTACTGGGCTCTACTGTTCCCTGTCGGTCCCTGTCGGTCCCTGTCGGGCTCTGTCGGGCTCTGTCGGGCTCTGTCGGGCTCTGTCGGGCTCTGTCGGGCTCTACTGGGCCCTGTCGGGCCCTGTCGGGCCCTGTCGGGCTCTGTCGGGCTCTGTCGGGCTCTGTCGGGCTCTGTCGGGCTCTACTGGGCCCTGTCGGGCTCTGTCGGGCTCTGTCGGGCTCTGTCGGGCTCTGTCGGGCCCTGTCGGGCCCTGTCGGGCCCTGTCGGGCCCTGTCGGGCCCTGTCGGGCCCTGTCGGGCTCTGTCGGGCTCTGTCGGGCTCTACTGGACTCTACTGGGCTTTGTCGGGCCCTGTCGGGCTCTACTGGGCCCTGTCGGGCCCTGTCGGGCCCTGTCGGGCTCTACTGGGCCCTGTCGGGCCCTGTCGGGCTCTGTCGGGCTCTACTGTGCTCTGTCGGGCTCTGTCGGGCTCTACTGGGCTCTACTGGGCCCTGTCGGGCCCTGTCGGGCCCTGTCGGGCTCTGTCGGGCTCTACTGGGCCCTGTCGGGCCCTGTCGGGCTCTACTGGGCCCTGTCGGGCCCTGTCGGGCTCTACTGGGCCCTGTCGGGCCCTGTCGGGCTCTACTGGGCCCTGTCGGGCCCTGTCGGGCTCTGTCGGGCTCTGTCGGGCTCTACTGCGCTCTGTCGGGCTCTGTCGGGCTCTGTCGGGCTCTGTCGGGCTCTGTCGGGCTCTACTGGGCCCTGTCGGGCCCTGTCGGGCCCTGTCGGGCTCTGTCGGGCTCTACTGGGCCCTGTCGGGCCCTGTCGGGCCCTGTCGGGCTCTGTCGGGCTCTACTGGTCCCTGTCGGGCCCTGTCGGGCCCTGTCGGACTCTACTGGGCTAAACTGGGCCCTGTCGGGCCCTGTCGGGCTCTACTGGGCTAAACTGGGCCCTGTCGGGCTCTGTCGGGCTCTACTGGGCTCTACTGTTCCCTGTCGGGCCCTGTCGGGCCCTGTCGGGCTCTACTGGGCCCTGTCGGGCTCTACTGTTCCCTGTCGGGCCATGTCGGGCCCTGTCGGGCTCTACTGGGCTCTGTCGGGCTCTACTGGGCTCTGTTGGGCTCTGTCGGGCCCTGTCGAGCCCTGTCGGGCCCTGTCGGGCCCTGTCGGGCTCTGTCGGGCTCTGTCGGGCTCTGTCGGGCTCTGTCGGGCTCTACTGGGCTCTACTGGGCCCTGTCGGGCCCTGTCGGGCTCTACTGGGCCCTGTCGGGCCCTGTCGGGCTCTACTGGGCCCTGTCGGGCCCTGTCGGGCTCTGTCGGGCTCTACTGGGCTCTGTCGGGCTCTACTGGACTCTGTCGGGCCCTGTCGGGCCCTGTCGGGCCCTGTCGGGCCCTGTCGGGCCCTGTCGGGCTCTGTCGGGCTCTGTCGGGCTCTGTCGGGCTCTGTCGGGCTCTGTCGGGCTCTACTGGGCTCTACTGTTCCCTGTCGGTCCCTGTCGGGCTCTGTCGGGCTCTGTCGGGCTCTGTCGGGCTCTGTCGGGCTCTGTCGGGCTCTGTCGGGCTCTGTCGGGCTCTACTGGGCCCTGTCGGGCCCTGTCGGGCTCTGTCGGGCTCTGTCGGGCTCTGTCGGGCTCTGTCGGGCTCTGTCGGGCTCTACTGGGCCCTGTCGGGCTCTGTCGGGCTCTGTCGGGCTCTGTCGGGCTCTGTCGGGCTCTGTCGGGCTCTGTCGGGCCCTGTCGGGCTCTGTCGGGCTCTGTCGGGCCCTGTCGGGCCCTGTCGGGCCCTGTCGGGCCCTGTCGGGCTCTGTCGGGCTCTGTCGGGCTCTACTGGACTCTACTGGGCTTTGTCGGGCCCTGTCGGGCTCTACTGGGCCCTGTCGGGCCCTGTCGGGCCCTGTCGGGCCCTGTCGGGCTCTACTGGGCCCTGTCGGGCCCTGTCGGGCTCTGTCGGGCTCTACTGTGCTCTGTCGGGCTCTGTCGGGCTCTACTGGGCTCTACTGGGCCCTGTCGGGCCCTGTCGGGCCCTGTCGGGCTCTGTCGGGCTCTACTGGGCCCTGTCGGGCCCTGTCGGGCTCTACTGGGCCCTGTCGGGCCCTGTCGGGCTCTACTGGGCCCTGTCGGGCCCTGTCGGGCTCTGTCGGGCTCTACTGGGCCCTGTCGGGCCCTGTCGGGCTCTGTCGGGCTCTGTCGGGCTCTACTGCGCTCTGTCGGGCTCTGTCGGGCTCTGTCGGGCTCTGTCGGGCTCTGTCGGGCTCTGTCGGGCTCTGTCGGGCTCTGTCGGGCTCTGTCGGGCTCTGTCGGGCTCTACTGGGCCCTGTCGGGCCCTGTCGGGCCCTGTCGGGCTCTGTCGGGCTCTACTGGTCCCTGTCGGGCCCTGTCGGGCCCTGTCGGACTCTACTGGGCTAAACTGGGCCCTGTCGGGCCCTGTCGGGCTCTACTGGGCTAAACTGGGCCCTGTCGGGCTCTGTCGGGCTCTGTCGGGCTCTACTGGGCTCTACTGTTCCCTGTCGGGCTCTGTCGGGCTCTGTCGGGCTCTACTGGGCCCTACTGTTCCCTGTCGGGCCCTGTCGGGCCCTGTCGGGCCCTGTCGGGCCCTGTCGGGCTCTACTGGGCCCTGTCGGGCTCTGTCGGGCTCTGTCGGGCTCTGTCGGGCTCTGTCGGGCTCTGTCGGGCTCTGTCGGGCTCTGTCGGGCTCTACTGGCCTCTACTGGGCTTTGTCGTGCCCTGTCGGGCTCTACTGGGCCCTGTCGGGCTCTGTCGGGCTCTGTCGGGCTCTACTGGGCCCTGTCGGGCTCTGTCGGGCTCTGTCGGGCTCTGTCGGGCCCTGTCGGGCTCTGTCGGGCTCTGTCGGGCTCTGTCGGGCTCTGTCGGGCTCTGTCGGGCTCTACTGGGGCCTGTCGGGCTCTACTGGGCCCTGTCGGGCTCTGTTGGGCTCTGTCGGGCTCTGTCGGGCTCTACTGGGCTCTGTAGGGCTCTGTCGGGCTCTACTGGGCTCTGTCGGCCTCTGTCGGGCTCTACTGGGCCCTGTCGGGCCCTGTCGGGCTCTGTCGGGCTCTACTGGGCCCTGTCGGGCCCTGTCGGGCCCTGTCGGCCCCTGTCGGGCTCTGTCGGGTTCTGTCAGGCTCTACTGGGACCTGTCGGGCCCTGTCGGGCTCTGTAGGGCTCTGTCGGGCTCTGTCGGGCTCTACTGGGCTCTACTGTTCCCTGTCGGGCCCTGTCGGGCCCTGTCGGGCTCTACTGGGCCCTGTCGGGCTCTGTCGGGCCCTGTCGGGCTCTACTGTTCCCTGTCGGGCCCTGTCGGGCCCTGTCGGGCCCTGTCGGGCTCTGTCGGGCTCTACTGGGCTCTGTCGGGCTCTACTGGGCTCTGTTGGGCTCTGTCGGGCTCTACTGGGCCCTGTCGGGCTCTGTCGGGCTCTGTCGGGCTCTGTCGGGCTCTGTCGGGCTCTGTCGGGCTCTGTCGGGCTCTACTGGGCCCTGTCGGGCCCTGTCGGGCTCTACTGGGCCCTGTCGGGCCCTGTCGGGCTCTGTCGGGCTCTACTGGGCCCTGTCGGGCCCTGTCGGGCTCTGTCGGGCTCTACTGGGCTCTGTCGGGCTCTACTGGACTCTGTCGGGCCCTGTCGGGCCCTGTCGGGCTCTGTCGGGCTCTGTCGGGCTCTGTCGGGCTCTGTCGGGCTCTGTCGGGCTCTGTCGGGCCCTGTCGGGCTCTGTCGGGCTCTGTCGGGCTCTACTGGGCCCTGTCGGGCCCTGTCGGGCTCTGTCGGGCCCTGTCGGGCTCTGTCGGGCTCTATTGGGCTCTGTCGGGCCCTGTCGGGCTCTACTGGGCTCTACTGTTCCCTGTCGGGCCCTGTCGGGCCCTGTCGGGCCCTGTCGGGCCCTGTCGGGCCCTGTCGGGCTCTGTCGGGCTCTGTCGGGCTCTGTCGGGCTCTGTCGGGCTCTGTCGGGCTCTGTCGGGCTCTGTCGGGCTCTACTGTTCCCTGTCGGTCCCTGTCGGTCCCTGTCGGTCCCTGTCGGGCTCTGTCGGGCTCTGTCGGGCTCTGTCGGGCTCTGTCGGGCTCTGTCGGGCTCTGTCAGGCTCTGTCGGGCTCTGTCGGGCTCTACTGGGCTCTGTCGGGCCCTGTCGGGCCCTGTCGGGCCCTGTCGGGCCCTGTCGGGCCCTGTCGGGCTCTGTCGGGCTCTGTCGGGCCCTGTCGGGCCCTGTCGGGCCCTGTCGGGCTCTGTCGGGCTCTGTCGGGCTCTGTCGGGCTCTGTCGGGCTCTGTCGGGCTTTGTCGGGCTCTGGCGGGCTCTGTCGGGCCCTGTCGGGCTCTGTCGGGCTCTACTGGGCCCTGTCGGGCCCTGTCGGGCTCTGTCGGGCCCTGTCGGGCTCTGTCGGGCTCTATTGGGCTCTGTCGGGCCCTGTCGGGCTCTACTGGGCTCTACTGTTCCCTGTCGGGCTCTGTCGGGCTCTGTCGGGCTCTGTCGGGCTCTGTCGGGCTCTGTCGGGCTCTGTCGGGCTCTACTGGGCTCTGTCGGGCTCTGTCGGGCTCTGTCGGGCTCTGTCGGGCTCTGTCGGGCTCTGTCGGGCTCTACTGGGCCCTGTCGGGCTCTGTCGGGCTCTACTGGGCGCTACTGGGCCCTGTCGGGCTCTGTTGGGCTCTGTCGGGCTCTGTCGGGCTCTACTGGGCTCTGTAGGGCTCTGTCGGGCTCTGTCGGGCTCTACTGGGCTCTGTCGGACTCTACTGGGCCCTGTCGGGCCCTGTCGGGCCCTGTCGGGCTCTGTCGGGCTCTACTGGCCCCTGTCGGCCCCTGTCGGCCCCTGTCGGCCCCTGTCGGCCCCTGTCGGCCCCTGTCGGCCCCTGTCGGGCCCTGTCGGGCCCTGTCGGGCTCTGTCGGGTTCTGTCAGGCTCTACTGGGACCTGTCGGGCTCTGTAGGGCTCTGTCGGGCTCTGTCGGGCTCTACTGGGCTCTACTGTTCCCTGTCGGGCCCTGTCGGGCCCTGTCGGGCTCTACTGGGCCCTGTCGGGCTCTGTCGGGCCCTGTCGGGCTCTACTGTTCCCTGTCGGGCCATGTCGGGCCCTGTCGGGCTCTACTGGGCTCTGTCGGGCTCTACTGGGCTCTGTTGGGCTCTGTCGGGCCCTGTCGAGCCCTGTCGGGCCCTGTCGGGCCCTGTCGGGCTCTGTCGGGCTCTGTCGGGCTCTGTCGGGCTCTGTCGGGCTCTACTGGGCTCTACTGGGCCCTGTCGGGCCCTGTCGGGCTCTACTGGGCCCTGTCGGGCCCTGTCGGGCTCTGTCGGGCTCTACTGGGCTCTGTCGGGCTCTACTGGACTCTGTCGGGCCCTGTCAGGCCCTGTCGGGCCCTGTCGGGCCCTGTCGGGCTCTGTCGGGCTCTGTCGGGCTCTGTCGGGCTCTGTCGGGCTCTGTCGGGCTCTGTCGGGCTCTGTCGGGCTCTGTCGGGCTCTACTGGGCTCTACTGTTCCCTGTCGGTCCCTGTCGGGCTCTGTCGGGCCCTGTCGGGCCCTGTCGGGCCCTGTCGGGCTCTGTCGGGCTCTGTCGGGCTCTGTCGGGCTCTGTCGGGCTCTACTGGGCTCTACTGGGCCCTGTCGGGCCCTGTCGGGCTCTACTGGGCCCTGTCGGGCCCTGTCGGGCTCTGTCGGGCTCTACTGGTCCCTGTCGGGCCCTGTCGGGCCCTGTCGGACTCTACTGGGCTAAACTGGGCCCTGTCGGGCCCTGTCGGGCTCTACTGGGCTAAACTGGGCCCTGTCGGGCTCTGTCGGGCTCTGTCGGGCTCTACTGGGCTCTACTGTTCCCTGTCGGGCCCTGTCGGGCCCTGTCGGGCTCTACTGGGCCCTGTCGGGCTCTACTGTTCCCTGTCGGGCCATGTCGGGCCCTGTCGGGCTCTACTGGGCTCTGTCGGGCTCTACTGGGCTCTGTTGGGCTCTGTCGGGCCCTGTCGAGCCCTGTCGGGCCCTGTCGGGCCCTGTCGGGCTCTGTCGGGCTCTGTCGGGCTCTGTCGGGCTCTGTCGGGCTCTACTGGGCTCTACTGGGCCCTGTCGGGCCCTGTCGGGCCCTGTCGGGCT
Organism: Caloenas nicobarica; assembly: GCF_036013445.1. Lineage (NCBI taxonomy): Eukaryota > Metazoa > Chordata > Aves > Columbiformes > Columbidae > Caloenas > Caloenas nicobarica. Next base: position 96,803 of record NW_027017233.1, read on the forward strand.
CTGTCGGGCTCTGTCGGGCTCTGTCGGGCTCTGTCGGGCTCTACTGGGCCCTGTCGGGCTCTGTCGGGCTCTGTCGGGCTCTGTCGGGCTCTGTCGGGCTCTGTCGGGCCCTGTCGGGCTCTGTCGGGCTCTGTCGGGCCCTGTCGGGCCCTGTCGGGCCCTGTCGGGCCCTGTCGGGCTCTGTCGGGCTCTGTCGGGCTCTACTGGACTCTACTGGGCTTTGTCGGGCCCTGTCGGGCTCTACTGGGCCCTGTCGGGCCCTGTCGGGCCCTGTCGGGCCCTGTCGGGCTCTACTGGGCCCTGTCGGGCCCTGTCGGGCTCTGTCGGGCTCTACTGTGCTCTGTCGGGCTCTGTCGGGCTCTACTGGGCTCTACTGGGCCCTGTCGGGCCCTGTCGGGCCCTGTCGGGCTCTGTCGGGCTCTACTGGGCCCTGTCGGGCCCTGTCGGGCTCTACTGGGCCCTGTCGGGCCCTGTCGGGCTCTACTGGGCCCTGTCGGGCCCTGTCGGGCTCTGTCGGGCTCTACTGGGCCCTGTCGGGCCCTGTCGGGCTCTGTCGGGCTCTGTCGGGCTCTACTGCGCTCTGTCGGGCTCTGTCGGGCTCTGTCGGGCTCTGTCGGGCTCTGTCGGGCTCTGTCGGGCTCTACTGGGCCCTGTCGGGCCCTGTCGGGCCCTGTCGGGCTCTGTCGGGCTCTACTGGTCCCTGTCGGGCCCTGTCGGGCCCTGTCGGACTCTACTGGGCTAAACTGGGCCCTGTCGGGCCCTGTCGGGCTCTACTGGGCTAAACTGGGCCCTGTCGGGCTCTGTCGGGCTCTGTCGGGCTCTACTGGGCTCTACTGTTCCCTGTCGGGCTCTGTCGGGCTCTGTCGGGCTCTACTGGGCCCTACTGTTCCCTGTCGGGCCCTGTCGGGCCCTGTCGGGCCCTGTCGGGCCCTGTCGGGCTCTACTGGGCCCTGTCGGGCTCTGTCGGGCTCTGTCGGGCTCTGTCGGGCTCTGTCGGGCTCTGTCGGGCTCTGTCGGGCTCTGTCGGGCTCTACTGGCCTCTACTGGGCTTTGTCGTGCCCTGTCGGGCTCTACTGGGCCCTGTCGGGCTCTGTCGGGCTCTGTCGGGCTCTACTGGGCCCTGTCGGGCTCTGTCGGGCTCTGTCGGGCTCTGTCGGGCTCTGTCGGGCCCTGTCGGGCTCTGTCGGGCTCTGTCGGGCTCTGTCGGGCTCTGTCGGGCTCTGTCGGGCTCTACTGGGGCCTGTCGGGCTCTACTGGGCCCTGTCGGGCTCTGTTGGGCTCTGTCGGGCTCTGTCGGGCTCTACTGGGCTCTGTAGGGCTCTGTCGGGCTCTACTGGGCTCTGTCGGCCTCTGTCGGGCTCTACTGGGCCCTGTCGGGCCCTGTCGGGCTCTGTCGGGCTCTACTGGGCCCTGTCGGGCCCTGTCGGGCCCTGTCGGCCCCTGTCGGGCTCTGTCGGGTTCTGTCAGGCTCTACTGGGACCTGTCGGGCCCTGTCGGGCTCTGTAGGGCTCTGTCGGGCTCTACTGGGCTCTACTGTTCCCTGTCGGGCCCTGTCGGGCCCTGTCGGGCTCTACTGGGCCCTGTCGGGCTCTGTCGGGCCCTGTCGGGCTCTACTGTTCCCTGTCGGGCCCTGTCGGGCCCTGTCGGGCCCTGTCGGGCTCTGTCGGGCTCTACTGGGCTCTGTCGGGCTCTACTGGGCTCTGTTGGGCTCTGTCGGGCTCTACTGGGCCCTGTCGGGCTCTGTCGGGCTCTGTCGGGCTCTGTCGGGCTCTGTCGGGCTCTGTCGGGCTCTGTCGGGCTCTGTCGGGCTCTACTGGGCCCTGTCGGGCCCTGTCGGGCTCTACTGGGCCCTGTCGGGCCCTGTCGGGCTCTGTCGGGCTCTACTGGGCCCTGTCGGGCCCTGTCGGGCTCTGTCGGGCTCTACTGGGCTCTGTCGGGCTCTACTGGACTCTGTCGGGCCCTGTCGGGCCCTGTCGGGCCCTGTCGGGCTCTGTCGGGCTCTGTCGGGCTCTGTCGGGCTCTGTCGGGCTCTGTCGGGCCCTGTCGGGCTCTGTCGGGCTCTGTCGGGCTCTACTGGGCCCTGTCGGGCCCTGTCGGGCTCTGTCGGGCCCTGTCGGGCTCTGTCGGGCTCTATTGGGCTCTGTCGGGCCCTGTCGGGCTCTACTGGGCTCTACTGTTCCCTGTCGGGCCCTGTCGGGCCCTGTCGGGCTCTGTCGGGCTCTGTCGGGCTCTGTCGGGCTCTGTCGGGCTCTGTCGGGCTCTACTGGGCTCTGTCGGGCTCTGTCGGGCTCTGTCGGGCTCTGTCGGGCTCTGTCGGGCTCTACTGGGCCCTGTCGGGCTCTGTCGGGCTCTACTGGGCGCTACTGGGCCCTGTCGGGCTCTGTTGGGCTCTGTCGGGCTCTGTCGGGCTCTACTGGGCTCTGTAGGGCTCTGTCGGGCTCTGTCGGGCTCTACTGGGCTCTGTCGGACTCTACTGGGCCCTGTCGGGCCCTGTCGGGCTCTGTCGGGCTCTACTGGCCCCTGTCGGCCCCTGTCGGCCCCTGTCGGCCCCTGTCGGCCCCTGTCGGCCCCTGTCGGCCCCTGTCGGCCCCTGTCGGCCCCTGTCGGCCCCTGTCGGCCCCTGTCGGGCCCTGTCGGGCTCTGTCGGGTTCTGTCAGGCTCTACTGGGACCTGTCGGGCTCTGTAGGGCTCTGTCGGGCTCTGTCGGGCTCTACTGGGCTCTACTGTTCCCTGTCGGGCCCTGTCGGGCCCTGTCGGGCTCTACTGGGCCCTGTCGGGCTCTGTCGGGCCCTGTCGGGCTCTACTGTTCCCTGTCGGGCCATGTCGGGCCCTGTCGGGCTCTACTGGGCTCTGTCGGGCTCTACTGGGCTCTGTTGGGCTCTGTCGGGCCCTGTCGAGCCCTGTCGGGCCCTGTCGGGCCCTGTCGGGCTCTGTCGGGCTCTGTCGGGCTCTGTCGGGCTCTGTCGGGCTCTCCTGGGCTCTACTGGGCCCTGTCGGGCCCTGTCGGGCTCTACTGGGCCCTGTCGGGCCCTGTCGGGCTCTGTCGGGCTCTACTGGGCTCTGTCGGGCTCTACTGGACTCTGTCGGGCCCTGTCGGGCCCTGTCGGGCCCTGTCGGGCCCTGTCGGGCTCTGTCGGGCTCTGTCGGGCTCTGTCGGGCTCTGTCGGGCTCTGTCGGGCTCTGTCGGGCTCTGTCGGGCTCTACTGGGCTCTACTGTTCCCTGTCGGTCCCTGTCGGTCCCTGTCGGGCTCTGTCGGGCTCTGTCGGGCTCTGTCGGGCTCTGTCGGGCTCTGTCGGGCTCTACTGGGCCCTGTCGGGCCCTGTCGGGCCCTGTCGGGCTCTGTCGGGCTCTGTCGGGCTCTACTGGACTCTACTGGGCTTTGTCGGGCCCTGTCGGGCTCTACTGGGCCCTGTCGGGCCCTGTCGGGCTCTGTCGGGCTCTACTGCGCTCTGTCGGGCTCTGTCGGGCTCTACTGGGCTCTACTGGGCCCTGTCGGGCCCTGTCGGGCCCTGTCGGGCTCTGTCGGGCTCTACTGGGCCCTGTCGGGCCCTGTCGGGCTCTACTGGGCCCTGTCGGGCCCTGTCGGGCTCTGTCGGGCTCTACTGGGCCCTGTCGGGCCCTGTCGGGCTCTACTGGGCCCTGTCGGGCCCTGTCGGGCTCTGTCGGGCTCTACTGCGCTGTGTCGGGCTCTGTCGGGCTCTACTGCGCTCTGTCGGGCTCTGTCGGGCTCTGTCGGGCTCTGTCGGGCTCTACTGGGCCCTGTCGGGCCCTGTCGGGCCCTGTCGGGCTCTGTCGGGCTCTACTGGTCCCTGTCGGGCCCTGTCGGGCCCTGTCGGACTCTACTGGGCTAAACTGGGCCCTGTCGGGCCCTGTCGGGCTCTACTGGGCTAAACTGGGCCCTGTCGGGCTCTGTCGGGCTCTGTCGGGCTCTACTGGGCTCTACTGTTCCCTGTCGGGCTCTGTCGGGCTCTGTCGGGCTCTACTGGGCCCTACTGTTCCCTGTCGGGCCCTGTCGGGCCCTGTCGGGCCCTGTCGGGCTCTACTGGGCCCTGTCGGGCCCTGTCGGGCCCTGTCGGGCTCTGTCGGGCTCTGCCGGGCTCTGTCGGGCTCTGTCGGGCTCTGTCGGGCTCTGTCGGGCTCTACTGGCCTCTACTGGGCTTTGTCGTGCCCTGTCGGGCTCTACTGGGCCCTGTCGGGCTCTGTCGGGCTCTGTCGGGCTCTACTGGGCCCTGTCGGGCTCTGTCGGGCTCTGTCGGGCTCTGTCGGGCTCTGTCGGGCTCTGTCGGGCCCTGTCGGGCTCTGTCGGGCTCTGTCGGGCTCTGTCGGGCTCTGTCGGGCTCTGTCGGGCTCTACTGGGCCCTGTCGGGCTCTACTGGGCCCTGTCGGGCTCTGTTGGGCTCTGTCGGGCTCTGTCGGGCTCTACTGGGCTCTGTAGGGCTCTGTCGGGCTCTACTGGGCTCTGTCGGCCTCTGTCGGGCTCTACTGGGCCCTGTCGGGCCCTGTCGGGCTCTGTCGGGCTCTACTGGGCCCTGTCGGGCCCTGTCGGGCCCTGTCGGGCCCTGTCGGCCCCTGTCGGGCTCTGTCGGGTTCTGTCAGGCTCTACTGGGACCTGTCGGGCCCTGTCGGGCTCTGTCGGGCTCTACTGGGCTCTACTGTTCCCTGTCGGGCCCTGTCGGGCCCTGTCGGGCTCTACTGGCCCCTGTCGGGCTCTGTCGGGCCCTGTCGGGCTCTACTGTTCCCTGTCGGGCCCTGTCGGGCCCTGTCGGGCCCTGTCGGGCTCTGTCGGGCTCTACTGGGCTCTGTCGGGCTCTACTGGGCTCTGTTGGGCTCTGTCGGGCTCTACTGGGCCCTGTCGGGCTCTGTCGGGCCCTGTCGGGCTCTGTCGGGCTCTGTCGGGCTCTGTCGGGCTCTGTCGGGCTCTGTCGGGCTCTACTGGGCCCTGTCGGGCCCTGTCGGGCTCTACTGGGCCCTGTCGGGCCCTGTCGGGCTCTGTCGGGCTCTACTGGGCCCTGTCGGGCCCTGTCGGGCTCTGTCGGGCTCTACTGGGCTCTGTCGGGCTCTACTGGACTCTGTCGGGCCCTGTCGGGCCCTGTCGGGCCCTGTCGGGCCCTGTCGGGCCCTGTCGGGCTCTGTCGGGCTCTGTCGGGCCCTGTCGGGCCCTGTCGGGCTCTGTCGGGCTCTGTCGGGCTCTACTGGGCCCTGTCGGGCCCTGTCGGGCTCTGTCGGGCCCTGTCGGGCTCTGTCGGGCTCTATTGGGCTCTGTCGGGCCCTGTCGGGCTCTACTGGGCTCTACTGTTCCCTGTCGGGCCCTGTCGGGCCCTGTCGGGCCCTGTCGGGCCCTGTCGGGCCCTGTCGGGCTCTGTCGGGCTCTGTCGGGCTCTGTCGGGCTCTGTCGGGCTCTGTCGGGCTCTGTCGGGCTCTACTGGGCTCTACTGTTCCCTGTCGGTCCCTGTCGGGCTCTGTCGGGCTCTGTCGGGCTCTGTCGGGCTCTGTCGGGCTCTGTCGGGCTCTGTCGGGCTCTACTGGGCTCTGTCGGGCCCTGTCGGGCCCTGTCGGGCCCTGTCGGGCCCTGTCGGGCCCTGTCGGGCTCTGTCGGGCCCTGTCGGGCTCTGTCGGGCTCTGTCGGGCTCTGTCGGGCTCTGTCGGGCTTTGTCGGGCTCTGGCGGGCTCTGTCGGGCCCTGTCGGGCCCTGTCGGGCTCTGTCGGGCCCTGTCGGGCTCTGTCGGGCTCTATTGGGCTCTGTCGGGCCCTGTCGGGCTCTACTGGGCTCTACTGTTCCCTGTCGGGCTCTGTCGGGCTCTGTCGGGCTCTGTCGGGCTCTGTCGGGCTCTGTCGGGCTCTGTCGGGCTCTGTCGGGCTCTACTGTTCCCTGTCGGTCCCTGTCGGTCCCTGTCGGTCCCTGTCGGGCCCTGTCGGGCTCTACGGGGCTCTGTCGGGCTCTACCGGGCTCTGTCGGGCTCTGTCGGGCTCTGTCGGACCCTGTCGGGCTCTGTCGGGCCCTGTCGGGCCCTGTCGGGCTCTGTCGGGCTCTGTCGGGCCCTGTCGGGCCCTGTCGGGCCCTGTCGGGCCCTGTCGGGCTCTGTCGGGCTCTGTCGGGCTCTGTCGGGCTCTACTGCGCTCTGTCGGGCTCTGTCGGGCTCTACTGGGCTCTACTGGGCCCTGTCGGGCCCTGTCGGGCCCTGTCGGGCTCTGTCGGGCTCTACTGGTCCCTGTCGGGCCCTGTCGGGCCCTGTCGGGCTCTACTGGGCTAAACTGGGCCCTGTCGGGCCCTGTCGGGCTCTACTGGGCTAAACTGGGCCCTGTCGGGCCCTGTCGGGCCCTGTCGGGCCCTGTCGGGCTCTGTCGGGCTCTGTCGGGCTCTACTGGGCTCTACTGTTCCCTGTCGGGCTCTGTCGGGCTCTGTCGGGCTCTGTCGGGCTCTGTCGGGCTCTACTGGGCTCTACTGTTCCCTGTCGGGCCCTGTCGTGCTCTGTCGGGCTCTGTCGGGCTCTGTCGGGCTCTGTCGGGCTCTGTCGGGCTCTACTGGGCTCTGTCGGGCTCTACTGGGCCCTGTCGGGCCCTGTCGGGCTCTACTGGGCCCTGTCGGGCCCTGTCGGGCTCTGTCGGGCTCTACTGGGCCCTGTCGGGCCCTGTCGGGCCCTGTCGGGCTCTGTCGGGCTCTGTCGGGCTCTGTCGGGCTCTGTCGGGCTCTACTGGGCTCTGTCGGGCTCTACTGGGCCCTGTCGGGCTCTGTCGGGCTCTGTCGGGCCCTGTCGGGCCCTGTCGAGCTCTGTCGGGCTCTGTCGGGCTCTACTGGGCTCTGTCGGGCTCTACTGGGCCCTGTCGGGCTCTACTGGGCGCTACTGGGCTCTGTCGGGCTCTACTGGGCTCTGTCGGGCTCTACTGGACTCTGTCGGGCTCTGTCGGGCTCTACTGGGCTCTACTGGGCCCTGTCGGGCTCTGTCGGGCTCTACTGGGCCCTGTCGGGCCCTGTCGGGCTCTACTGGGCCCTGTCGGGCCCTGTCGGGCCCTGTCGGGCCCTGTCGGGCCCTGTCGGGCCCTGTCGGGCTCTGTCGGGCTCTACTGGGCTCTGTCGGGCTCTACTGGACTCTGTCGGGCCCTGTCGGGCCCTGTCGGGCTCTGTCGGGCTCTGTCGGGCTCTGTCGGGCTTTGTCGGGCTCTGGCGGGCTCTGTCGGGCCCTGTCGGGCTCTGTCGGGCTCTACTGGGCCCTGTCGGGCTCTGTCGGGCCCTGTCGGGCTCTGTCGGGCTCTATTGGGCTCTGTCGGGCCCTGTCGGGCTCTACTGGGCTCTACTGTTCCCTGTCGGGCCCTGTCGGGCTCTGTCGGGCTCTGTCGGGCTCTGTCGGGCTCTGTCGGGCTCTGTCGGGCTCTGTCGGGCTCTGTCGGGCTCTGTCGGGCTCTACTGGGCCCTGTCGGGCCCTGTCGGGCCCTGTCGGGCCCTGTCGGGCTCTGTCGGGCTCTGTCGGGCTCTGTCGGGCTCTGTCGGGCTCTACTGGACTCTACTGGGCTTTGTCGGGCCCTGTCGGGCTCTACTGGGCCCTGTCGGGCCCTGTCGGGCCCTGTCGGGCCCTGTCGGGCTCTACTGGGCCCTGTCGGGCTCTGTCGGGCTCTGTCGGGCTCTACTGCGCTCTGTCGGGCTTTGTCGGGCTCTACTGGGCTCTACTGGGCCCTGTCGGGCCCTGTCGGGCCCTGTCGGGCTCTGTCGGGCTCTACTGGGCCCTGTCGGGCCCTGTCGGGCCCTGTCGGGCTCTACTGGGCTAAACTGGGCCCTGTCGGGCCCTGTCGGGCTCTACTGGGCTAAACTGGGCCCTGTCGGGCCCTGTCGGGCTCTGTCGGGCTCTGTCGGGCTCTGTCGGGCTCTACTGGGCTCTACTGTTCCCTGTCGGGCTCTGTCGGGCTCTGTCGGGCTCTGTCGGGCTCTGTCGGGCTCTGTCGGGCTCTGTCGGGCTCTACTGGGCTCTACTGTTCCCTGTCGGGCCCTGTCGGGCCCTGTCGGGCTCTGTCGGGCTCTACTGGGCCCTGTCGGGCTCTGTCGGGCTCTGTCGGGCTCTGTCGGGCTCTGTCGGGCTCTGTCGGGCTCTGTCGGGCTCTACTGGGCTCTGTCGGGCTCTACTGGGCCCTGTCGGGCCCTGTCGGGCTCTACTGGGCCCTGTCGGGCCCTGTCGGGCTCTGTCGGGCTCTACTGGGCCCTGTCGGGCCCTGTCGGGCCCTGTCGGGCTCTGTCGGGCTCTGTCGGGCTCTGTCGGGCTCTGTCGGGCTCTACTGGGCCCTGTCGGGCCCTGTCGGGCCCTGTCGGGCTCTGTCGGGCTCTACTGGTCCCTGTCGGGCCCTGTCGGGCCCTGTCGGGCTCTACTGGGCTAAACTGGGCCCGGTCGGGCCCTGTCGGGCTCTACTGGGCTAAACTGGGCCCTGTCGGGTTCTGTCGGGCTCTGTCGGGCTCTACTGGGCTCTACTGTTCCCTGTCGGGCTCTGTCGGGCTCTGTCGGGCTCTGTCGGGCTCTGTCGGGCTCTGTCGGGCTCTGTCGGGCTCTGTCGGGCTCTACTGGGCCCTGTCGGGCTCTGTCGGGCCCTGTCAGGCTCTGTCGGGCTCTACTGGGCCCTGTCGGGCTCTGTCGGGCTCTGTCGGGCTCTGTCGGGCTCTGTCGGGCTCTGTCGGGCTCTGTCGGGCTCTGTCGGGCTCTACTGGGCCCTGTCGGGCTCTGTCGGGCTCTACTGGGCCCTGTCGGGCCCTGTCGGGCTCTGTCGGGCTCTACTGGGCCCTGTCGGGCTCTGTCGGGCTCTACTGGGCTCTGTAGGGCTCTGTCGGGCTCTGTCGGGCTCTACTGGGCTCTGTCGGCCTCTGTCGGGCTCTACTGGGCCCTGTCGGGCCCTGTCGGGCTCTGTCGGGCTCTAGTGGGCCCTGTCGGGCCCTGTCGGGCCCTGTCGGGCTCTGTCGGGTTCTGTCAGGCTCTACTGGGACCTGTCGGGCCCTGTCGGGCTCTGTAGGGCTCTGTCGGGCTCTGTCGGGCTCTACTGGGCTCTACTGTTCCCTGTCGGGCCCTGTCGGGCCCTGTCGGGCTCTACTGGGCCCTGTCGGGCTCTGTCGGGCCCTGTCGGGCTCTACTGTTCCCTGTCGGGCCCTGTCGGGCCCTGTCGGGCCCTGTCGGGCTCTGTCGGGCTCTACTGGGCTCTGTCGGGCTCTACTGGGCTCTGTTGGGCTCTGTCGGGCTCTACTGGGCCCTGTCGGGCCCTGTCGGGCTCTGTCGGGCTCTGTCGGGCTCTGTCGGGCTCTGTCGGGCTCTACTGGGCTCTACTGGGCCCTGTCGGGCCCTGTCGGGCTCTACTGGGCCCTGTCGGGCCCTGTCGGGCTCTACTGGGCCCTGTCGGGCCCTGTCGGGCTCTGTCGGGCTCTACTGGGCTCTGTCGGGCCCTGTCGGGCTCTGTCGGGCTCTACTGGGCTCTGTCGGGCTCTACTGGACTCTGTCGGGCCCTGTCGGGCCCTGTCGGGCCCTGTCGGGCCCTGTCGGGCCCTGTCGGGCTCTGTCGGGCTCTGTCGGGCTCTGTCGGGCTTTGTCGGGCTTTGTCGGGCTCTGGCGGGCTCTGTCGGGCCCTGTCGGGCTCTGTCGGGCTCTACTGGGCCCTGTCGGGCTCTGTCGGGCTCTGTCGGGCCCTGTCGGGCTCTGTCGGGCTCTATTGGGCTCTGTCGGGCCCTGTCGGGCTCTACTGGGCTCTACTGTTCCCTGTCGGGCTCTACTGGGCTAAACTGGGCTCTGTCGGGCCCTGTCGGGCTCTACTGGGCTAAACTGGGCCCTGTCGGGCCCTGTCGGGCTCTGTCGGGCTCTGTCGGGCTCTGTCGGGCTCTGTCGGGCTCTGTCGGGCTCTACTGGGCTCTACTGTTCCCTGTCGGGCCCTGTCGGGCCCTGTCGGGCTCTGTCGGGCTCTACTGGGCCCTGTCGGGCCCTGTCGGGCCCTGTCGGGCTCTGTCGGGCTCTGTCGGGCTCTGTCGGGCTCTGTCGGGCTCTACTGGGCTCTGTCGGGCTCTACTGGGCCCTGTCGGGCCCTGTCGGGCTCTGTCGGGCTCTGTCGGGCCCTGTCGGGCCCTGTCGAGCTCTGTCGGGCTCTGTCGGGCTCTACTGGGCCCTGTCGGGCTCTACTGGGCGCTACTGGGCTCTACTGGGCTCTGTCGGGCTCTACTGGGCTCTGTCGGGCTCTACTGGACTCTGTCGGGCTCTGTCGGGCTCTACTGGGCCCTGTCGGGCTCTGTCGGGCTCTACTGGGCCCTGTCGGGCTCTACTGGGCTCTGTCGGGCTCTGTCGGGCTCTGTCGGGCTCTGTCGGGCTCTACTGGCCTCTACTGGGCTTTGTCGTGCCCTGTCGGGCTCTGCTGGGCCCTGTCGGGCTCTGTCGGGCTCTACTGGGCCCTGTCGGGCCCTGTCGGGCCCTGTCGGGCTCTGTCAGGCTCTGTCGGGCTCTGTCGGGCTCTACTGGGCTCTACTGGGCCCTGTCGGGATCTGTCGGGCCCTGTCAGGCTCTGTCGTGCTCTACTGGGCCCTGTCGGGCCCTGTCGGGCTCTGTCGGGCTCTGTCGGGCTCTACTGGGCTCTACTGGGCCCTGTCGGGCTCTGTCGGGCTCTACTGGGCCCTGTCGGGCCCTGTCGGGCTCTGTCGGGCTCTACTGGGCTCTGTCGGGCTCTACTGGACTCTGTCGGGCCCTGTCGGGCCCTGTCGGGCCCTGTCGGGCCCTGTCGGGCTCTGTCGGGCTCTGTCGGGCTCTGTCGGGCTTTGTCGGGCTCTGGCGGGCTCTGTCGGGCCCTGTCGGGCCCTGTCGGGCTCTGTCGGGCTCTACTGGGCCCTGTCGGGCCCTGTCGGGCTCTGTCGGGCCCTGTCGGGCTCTGTCGGGCTCTATTGGGCTCTGTCGGGCCCTGTCGGGCTCTACTGGGCTCTACTGTTCCCTGTCGGGCCCTGTCGGGCCCTGTCGGGCTCTGTCGGGCTCTGTCGGGCTCTGTCGGGCTCTGTCGGGCTCTGTCGGGCTCTACTGGGCTCTACTGTTCCCTGTCGGTCCCTGTCGGTCCCTGTCGGGCTCTGTCGGGCTCTGTCGGGCTCTGTCGGGCTCTGTCGGGCTCTGTCGGGCTCTACTGGGCCCTGTCGGGCCCTGTCGGGCCCTGTCGGGCTCTGTCGGGCTCTGTCGGGCTCTACTGGACTCTACTGGGCTTTGTCGGGCCCTGTCGGGCTCTACTGGGCCCTGTCGGGCCCTGTCGGGCCCTGTCGGGCTCTACTGGGCCCTGTCGGGCCCTGTCGGGCTCTGTCGGGCTCTACTGCGCTCTGTCGGGCTCTGTCGGGCTCTACTGGGCTCTACTGGGCCCTGTCGGGCCCTGTCGGGCCCTGTCGGGCTCTGTCGGGCTCTACTGGGCCCTGTCGGGCCCTGTCGGGCTCTACTGGGCCCTGTCGGGCCCTGTCGGGCTCTGTCGGGCTCTACTGGGCCCTGTCGGGCCCTGTCGGGCTCTACTGGGCCCTGTCGGGCCCTGTCGGGCTCTGTCGGGCTCTACTGCGCTCTGTCGGGCTCTGTCGGGCTCTACTGCGCTCTGTCGGGCTCTGTCGGGCTCTGTCGGGCTCTGTCGGGCTCTACTGGGCCCTGTCGGGCCCTGTCGGGCCCTGTCGGGCTCTGTCGGGCTCTACTGGTCCCTGTCGGGCCCTGTCGGGCCCTGTCGGACTCTACTGGGCTAAACTGGGCCCTGTCGGGCCCTGTCGGGCTCTACTGGGCTAAACTGGGCCCTGTCGGGCTCTGTCGGGCTCTGTCGGGCTCTACTGGGCTCTACTGTTCCCTGTCGGGCTCTGTCGGGCTCTGTCGGGCTCTACTGGGCCCTACTGTTCCCTGTCGGGCCCTGTCGGGCCCTGTCGGGCCCTGTCGGGCTCTACTGGGCCCTGTCGGGCCCTGTCGGGCCCTGTCGGGCTCTGTCGGGCTCTGCCGGGCTCTGTCGGGCTCTGTCGGGCTCTGTCGGGCTCTGTCGGGCTCTACTGGCCTCTACTGGGCTTTGTCGTGCCCTGTCGGGCTCTACTGGGCCCTGTCGGGCTCTGTCGGGCTCTGTCGGGCTCTACTGGGCCCTGTCGGGCTCTGTCGGGCTCTGTCGGGCTCTGTCGGGCTCTGTCGGGCCCTGTCGGGCTCTGTCGGGCCCTGTCGGGCCCTGTCGGGCTCTGTCGGGCTCTGTCGGGCTCTGTCGGGCTCTGTCGGGCTCTGTCGGGCTCTACTGGGCCCTGTCGGGCTCTACTGGGCCCTGTCGGGCTCTGTTGGGCTCTGTCGGGCTCTGTCGGGCTCTACTGGGCTCTGTAGGGCTCTGTCGGGCTCTACTGGGCTCTGTCGGCCTCTGTCGGGCTCTACTGGGCCCTGTCGGGCCCTGTCGGGCTCTGTCGGGCTCTACTGGGCCCTGTCGGGCCCTGTCGGGCCCTGTCGGGCCCTGTCGGCCCCTGTCGGGCTCTGTCGGGTTCTGTCAGGCTCTACTGGGACCTGTCGGGCCCTGTCGGGCTCTGTCGGGCTCTACTGGGCTCTACTGTTCCCTGTCGGGCCCTGTCGGGCCCTGTCGGGCTCTACTGGGCCCTGTCGGGCTCTGTCGGGCCCTGTCGGGCTCTACTGTTCCCTGTCGGGCCCTGTCGGGCCCTGTCGGGCCCTGTCGGGCTCTGTCGGGCTCTACTGGGCTCTGTCGGGCTCTACTGGGCTCTGTTGGGCTCTGTCGGGCTCTACTGGGCCCTGTCGGGCTCTGTCGGGCTCTGTCGGGCCCTGTCGGGCTCTGTCGGGCTCTATTGGGCTCTGTCGGGCCCTGTCGGGCTCTACTGGGCTCTACTGTTCCCTGTCGGGCCCTGTCGGGCCCTGTCGGGCTCTACTGGGCTAAACTGGGCTCTGTCGGGCCCTGTCGGGCTCTACTGGGCTAAACTGGGCCCTGTCGGGCCCTGTCGGGCTCTGTCGGGCTCTGTCGGGCTCTGTCGGGCTCTGTCGGGCTCTACTGGGCTCTACTGTTCCCTGTCGGGCCCTGTCGGGCCCTGTCGGGCTCTGTCGGGCTCTACTGGGCCCTGTCGGGCCCTGTCGGGCCCTGTCGGGCTCTGTCGGGCTCTGTCGGGCTCTGTCGGGCTCTGTCGGGCTCTACTGGGCTCTGTCGGGCTCTACTGGGCCCTGCCGGGCCCTGTCGGGCTCTGTCGGGCTCTGTCGGGCCCTGTCGGGCCCTGTCGAGCTCTGTCGGGCTCTGTCGGGCTCTACTGGGCCCTGTCGGGCTCTACTGGGCGCTACTGGGCTCTACTGGGCTCTGTCGGGCTCTACTGGGCTCTGTCGGGCTCTACTGGACTCTGTCGGGCTCTGTCGGGCTCTACTGGGCCCTGTCGGGCTCTGTCGGGCTCTACTGGGCCCTGTCGGGCTCTACTGGGCTCTGTCGGGCTCTGTCGGGCTCTGTCGGGCTCTGTCGGGCTCTACTGGCCTCTACTGGGCTTTGTCGTGCCCTGTCGGGCTCTGCTGGGCCCTGTCGGGCTCTGTCGGGCTCTACTGGGCCCTGTCGGGCCCTGTCGGGCCCTGTCGGGCTCTGTCAGGCTCTGTCGGGCTCTGTCGGGCTCTACTGGGCTCTACTGGGCCCTGTCGGGATCTGTCGGGCCCTGTCAGGCTCTGTCGTGCTCTACTGGGCCCTGTCGGGCCCTGTCGGGCTCTGTCGGGCTCTGTCGGGCTCTACTGGGCTCTACTGGGCCCTGTCGGGCTCTGTCGGGCTCTACTGGGCCCTGTCGGGCCCTGTCGGGCTCTGTCGGGCTCTACTGGGCTCTGTCGGGCTCTACTGGACTCTGTCGGGCCCTGTCGGGCCCTGTCGGGCCCTGTCGGGCCCTGTCGGGCTCTGTCGGGCTCTGTCGGGCTCTGTCGGGCTTTGTCGGGCTCTGGCGGGCTCTGTCGGGCCCTGTCGGGCCCTGTCGGGCTCTGTCGGGCTCTACTGGGCCCTGTCGGGCCCTGTCGGGCTCTGTCGGGCCCTGTCGGGCTCTGTCGGGCTCTATTGGGCTCTGTCGGGCCCTGTCGGGCTCTACTGGGCTCTACTGTTCCCTGTCGGGCCCTGTCGGGCCCTGTCGGGCTCTGTCGGGCTCTGTCGGGCTCTGTCGGGCTCTGTCGGGCTCTGTCGGGCTCTACTGGGCTCTACTGTTCCCTGTCGGTCCCTGTCGGTCCCTGTCGGGCTCTGTCGGGCTCTGTCGGGCTCTGTCGGGCTCTGTCGGGCTCTGTCGGGCTCTACTGGGCCCTGTCGGGCCCTGTCGGGCCCTGTCGGGCTCTGTCGGGCTCTGTCGGGCTCTACTGGACTCTACTGGGCTTTGTCGGGCCCTGTCGGGCTCTACTGGGCCCTGTCGGGCCCTGTCGGGCCCTGTCGGGCCCTGTCGGGCTCTACTGGGCCCTGTCGGGCCCTGTCGGGCTCTGTCGGGCTCTACTGCGCTCTGTCGGGCTCTGTCGGGCTCTACTGGGCTCTACTGGGCCCTGTCGGGCCCTGTCGGGCCCTGTCGGGCTCTGTCGGGCTCTACTGGGCCCTGTCGGGCCCTGTCGGGCTCTACTGGGCCCTGTCGGGCCCTGTCGGGCTCTGTCGGGCTCTACTGGGCCCTGTCGGGCCCTGTCGGGCTCTACTGGGCCCTGTCGGGCCCTGTCGGGCTCTGTCGGGCTCTACTGCGCTCTGTCGGGCTCTGTCGGGCTCTACTGCGCTCTGTCGGGCTCTGTCGGGCTCTGTCGGGCTCTGTCGGGCTCTACTGGGCCCTGTCGGGCCCTGTCGGGCCCTGTCGGGCTCTGTCGGGCTCTACTGGTCCCTGTCGGGCCCTGTCGGGCCCTGTCGGACTCTACTGGGCTAAACTGGGCCCTGTCGGGCCCTGTCGGGCTCTACTGGGCTAAACTGGGCCCTGTCGGGCTCTGTCGGGCTCTGTCGGGCTCTACTGGGCTCTACTGTTCCCTGTCGGGCTCTGTCGGGCTCTGTCGGGCTCTACTGGGCCCTACTGTTCCCTGTCGGGCCCTGTCGGGCCCTGTCGGGCCCTGTCGGGCTCTACTGGGCCCTGTCGGGCCCTGTCGGGCCCTGTCGGGCTCTGTCGGGCTCTGCCGGGCTCTGTCGGGCTCTGTCGGGCTCTGTCGGGCTCTGTCGGGCTCTACTGGCCTCTACTGGGCTTTGTCGTGCCCTGTCGGGCTCTACTGGGCCCTGTCGGGCTCTGTCGGGCTCTGTCGGGCTCTACTGGGCCCTGTCGGGCTCTGTCGGGCTCTGTCGGGCCCTGTCGGGCCCTGTCGGGCTCTGTCGGGCCCTGTCGGGCCCTGTCGGGCTCTGTCGGGCTCTGTCGGGCTCTGTCGGGCTCTGTCGGGCTCTGTCGGGCTCTACTGGGCCCTGTCGGGCTCTACTGGGCCCTGTCGGGCTCTGTTGGGCTCTGTCGGGCTCTGTCGGGCTCTACTGGGCTCTGTAGGGCTCTGTCGGGCTCTACTGGGCTCTGTCGGCCTCTGTCGGGCTCTACTGGGCCCTGTCGGGCCCTGTCGGGCTCTGTCGGGCTCTACTGGGCCCTGTCGGGCCCTGTCGGGCCCTGTCGGGCCCTGTCGGCCCCTGTCGGGCTCTGTCGGGTTCTGTCAGGCTCTACTGGGACCTGTCGGGCCCTGTCGGGCTCTGTCGGGCTCTACTGGGCTCTACTGTTCCCTGTCGGGCCCTGTCGGGCCCTGTCGGGCTCTACTGGGCCCTGTCGGGCTCTGTCGGGCCCTGTCGGGCTCTACTGTTCCCTGTCGGGCCCTGTCGGGCCCTGTCGGGCCCTGTCGGGCTCTGTCGGGCTCTACTGGGCTCTGTCGGGCTCTACTGGGCTCTGTTGGGCTCTGTCGGGCTCTACTGGGCCCTGTCGGGCTCTGTCGGGCCCTGTCGGGCTCTGTCGGGCTCTGTCGGGCTCTGTCGGGCTCTGTCGGGCTCTGTCGGGCTCTACTGGGCCCTGTCGGGCCCTGTCGGGCTCTACTGGGCCCTGTCGGGCCCTGTCGGGCTCTGTCGGGCTCTACTGGGCCCTGTCGGGCCCTGTCGGGCTCTGTCGGGCTCTACTGGGCTCTGTCGGGCTCTACTGGACTCTGTCGGGCCCTGTCGGGCCCTGTCGGGCCCTGTCGGGCTCTGTCGGGCTCTGTCGGGCCCTGTCGGGCCCTGTCGGGCTCTGTCGGGCTCTGTCGGGCTCTACTGGGCCCTGTCGGGCCCTGTCGGGCTCTGTCGGGCCCTGTCGGGCTCTGTCGGGCTCTATTGGGCTCTGTCGGGCCCTGTCGGGCTCTACTGGGCTCTACTGTTCCCTGTCGGGCCCTGTCGGGCCCTGTCGGGCCCTGTCGGGCCCTGTCGGGCCCTGTCGGGCTCTGTCGGGCTCTGTCGGGCTCTGTCGGGCTCTGTCGGGCTCTGTCGGGCTCTGTCGGGCTCTGTCGGGCTCTACTGGGCTCTGTCGGGCCCTGTCGGGCCCTGTCGGGCCCTGTCGGGCCCTGTCGGGCTCTGTCGGGCCCTGTCGGGCTCTGTCGGGCTCTGTCGGGCTCTGTCGGGCTCTGTCGGGCTTTGTCGGGCTCTGGCGGGCTCTGTCGGGCCCTGTCGGGCCCTGTCGGGCTCTGTCGGGCCCTGTCGGGCTCTGTCGGGCTCTATTGGGCTCTGTCGGGCCCTGTCGGGCTCTACTGGGCTCTACTGTTCCCTGTCGGGCTCTGTCGGGCTCTGTCGGGCTCTGTCGGGCTCTGTCGGGCTCTGTCGGGCTCTGTCGGGCTCTACTGTTCCCTGTCGGTCCCTGTCGGTCCCTGTCGGTCCCTGTCGGGCCCTGTCGGGCTCTACGGGGCTCTGTCGGGCTCTACCGGGCTCTGTCGGGCTCTGTCGGGCTCTGTCGGGCCCTGTCGGGCTCTGTCGGGCCCTGTCGGGCCCTGTCGGGCTCTGTCGGGCTCTGTCGGGCCCTGTCGGGCCCTGTCGGGCCCTGTCGGGCCCTGTCGGGCTCTGTCGGGCTCTGTCGGGCTCTACTGCGCTCTGTCGGGCTCTGTCGGGCTCTACTGGGCTCTACTGGGCCCTGTCGGGCCCTGTCGGGCCCTGTCGGGCTCTGTCGGGCTCTACTGGTCCCTGTCGGGCCCTGTCGGGCCCTGTCGGGCTCTACTGGGCTAAACTGGGCCCTGTCGGGCCCTGTCGGGCTCTACTGGGCTAAACTGGGCCCTGTCGGGCCCTGTCGGGCCCTGTCGGGCCCTGTCGGGCTCTGTCGGGCTCTGTCGGGCTCTACTGGGCTCTACTGTTCCCTGTCGGGCTCTGTCGGGCTCTGTCGGGCTCTGTCGGGCTCTACTGGGCTCTACTGTTCCCTGTCGGGCCCTGTCGGGCTCTGTCGGGCTCTGTCGGGCTCTGTCGGGCTCTGTCGGGCTCTGTCGGGCTCTACTGGGCTCTGTCGGGCTCTACTGGGCCCTGTCGGGCCCTGTCGGGCTCTACTGGGCCCTGTCGGGCCCTGTCGGGCTCTGTCGGGCTCTACTGGGCCCTGTCGGGCCCTGTCGGGCCCTGTCGGGCTCTGTCGGGCTCTGTCGGGCTCTGTCGGGCTCTGTCGGGCTCTACTGGGCTCTGTCGGGCTCTACTGGGCCCTGTCGGGCTCTGTCGGGCTCTGTCGGGCCCTGTCGGGCCCTGTCGAGCTCTGTCGGGCTCTGTCGGGCTCTACTGGGCTCTGTCGGGCTCTACTGGGCCCTGTCGGGCTCTACTGGGCGCTACTGGGCTCTGTCGGGCTCTACTGGGCTCTGTCGGGCTCTACTGGACTCTGTCGGGCTCTGTCGGGCTCTACTGGGCTCTACTGGGCCCTGTCGGGCTCTGTCGGGCTCTACTGGGCCCTGTCGGGCCCTGTCGGGCTCTACTGGGCCCTGTCGGGCCCTGTCGGGCCCTGTCGGGCCCTGTCGGGCTCTGTCGGGCTCTACTGGGCTCTGTCGGGCTCTACTGGACTCTGTCGGGCCCTGTCGGGCCCTGTCGGGCTCTGTCGGGCTCTGTCGGGCTCTGTCGGGCTTTGTCGGGCTCTGGCGGGCTCTGTCGGGCCCTGTCGGGCTCTGTCGGGCTCTACTGGGCCCTGTCGGGCTCTGTCGGGCCCTGTCGGGCTCTGTCGGGCTCTATTGGGCTCTGTCGGGCCCTGTCGGGCTCTACTGGGCTCTACTGTTCCCTGTCGGGCCCTGTCGGGCTCTGTCGGGCTCTGTCGGGCTCTGTCGGGCTCTGTCGGGCTCTGTCGGGCTCTACTGGGCCCTGTCGGGCCCTGTCGGGCCCTGTCGGGCTCTGTCGGGCTCTGTCGGGCTCTGTCGGGCTCTACTGGACTCTACTGGGCTTTGTCGGGCCCTGTCGGGCTCTACTGGGCCCTGTCGGGCCCTGTCGGGCCCTGTCGGGCCCTGTCGGGCTCTACTGGGCCCTGTCGGGCTCTGTCGGGCTCTGTCGGGCTCTACTGCGCTCTGTCGGGCTTTGTCGGGCTCTACTGGGCTCTACTGGGCCCTGTCGGGCCCTGTCGGGCCCTGTCGGGCTCTGTCGGGCTCTACTGGGCCCTGTCGGGCCCTGTCGGGCCCTGTCGGGCTCTACTGGGCTAAACTGGGCCCTGTCGGGCCCTGTCGGGCTCTACTGGGCTAAACTGGGCCCTGTCGGGCCCTGTCGGGCTCTGTCGGGCTCTGTCGGGCTCTGTCGGGCTCTACTGGGCTCTACTGTTCCCTGTCGGGCTCTGTCGGGCTCTGTCGGGCTCTGTCGGGCTCTGTCGGGCTCTACTGGGCTCTACTGTTCCCTGTCGGGCCCTGTCGGGCCCTGTCGGGCTCTGTCAGGCTCTACTGGGCCCTGTCGGGCTCTGTCGGGCTCTGTCGGGCTCTGTCGGGCTCTGTCGGGCTCTGTCGGGCTCTACTGGGCTCTGTCGGGCTCTACTGGGCCCTGTCGGGCCCTGTCGGGCTCTACTGGGCCCTGTCGGGCCCTGTCGGGCTCTGTCGGGCTCTACTGGGCCCTGTCGGGCCCTGTCGGGCCCTGTCGGGCTCTGTCGGGCTCTGTCGGGCTCTGTCGGGCTCTGTCGGGCTCTGTCGGGCTCTGTCGGGCTCTACTGGGCCCTGTCGGGCCCTGTCGGGCCCTGTCGGGCTCTGTCGGGCTCTACTGGTCCCTGTCGGGCCCTGTCGGGCCCTGTCGGGCTCTACTGGGCTAAACTGGGCCCGGTCGGGCCCTGTCGGGCTCTACTGGGCTAAACTGGGCCCTGTCGGGTTCTGTCGGGCTCTGTCGGGCTCTACTGGGCTCTACTGTTCCCTGTCGGGCTCTGTCGGGCTCTGTCGGGCTCTGTCGGGCTCTGTCGGGCTCTACTGGGCCCTGTCGGGCTCTGTCGGGCCCTGTCAGGCTCTGTCGGGCTCTACTGGGCCCTGTCGGGCTCTGTCGGGCTCTGTCGGGCTCTGTCGGGCTCTGTCGGGCTCTGTCGGGCTCTGTCGGGCTCTACTGGGCCCTGTCGGGCTCTGTCGGGCTCTACTGGGCCCTGTCGGGCCCTGTCGGGCTCTGTCGGGCTCTACTGGGCCCTGTCGGGCTCTGTCGGGCTCTACTGGGCTCTGTAGGGCTCTGTCGGGCTCTGTCGGGCTCTACTGGGCTCTGTCGGCCTCTGTCGGGCTCTACTGGGCCCTGTCGGGCCCTGTCGGGCTCTGTCGGGCTCTAGTGGGCCCTGTCGGGCCCTGTCGGGCCCTGTCGGGCTCTGTCGGGTTCTGTCAGGCTCTACTGGGACCTGTCGGGCCCTGTCGGGCTCTGTAGGGCTCTGTCGGGCTCTGTCGGGCTCTACTGGGCTCTACTGTTCCCTGTCGGGCCCTGTCGGGCCCTGTCGGGCTCTACTGGGCCCTGTCGGGCTCTGTCGGGCCCTGTCGGGCTCTACTGTTCCCTGTCGGGCCCTGTCGGGCCCTGTCGGGCCCTGTCGGGCTCTGTCGGGCTCTACTGGGCTCTGTCGGGCTCTACTGGGCTCTGTTGGGCTCTGTCGGGCTCTACTGGGCCCTGTCGGGCCCTGTCGGGCTCTGTCGGGCTCTGTCGGGCTCTGTCGGGCTCTGTCGGGCTCTACTGGGCTCTACTGGGCCCTGTCGGGCCCTGTCGGGCTCTACTGGGCCCTGTCGGGCCCTGTCGGGCTCTACTGGGCCCTGTCGGGCCCTGTCGGGCTCTGTCGGGCTCTACTGGGCTCTGTCGGGCCCTGTCGGGCTCTGTCGGGCTCTACTGGGCTCTGTCGGGCTCTACTGGACTCTGTCGGGCCCTGTCGGGCCCTGTCGGGCCCTGTCGGGCCCTGTCGGGCTCTGTCGGGCTCTGTCGGGCTCTGTCGGGCTTTGTCGGGCTTTGTCGGGCTCTGGCGGGCTCTGTCGGGCCCTGTCGGGCTCTGTCGGGCTCTACTGGGCCCTGTCGGGCTCTGTCGGGCTCTGTCGGGCCCTGTCGGGCTCTGTCGGGCTCTATTGGGCTCTGTCGGGCCCTGTCGGGCTCTACTGGGCTCTACTGTTCCCTGTCGGGCCCTGTCGGGCCCTGTCGGGCCCTGTCGGGCCCTGTCGGGCTCTGTCGGGCTCTGTCGGGCTCTGTCGGGCTCTACTGGGCTCTACTGTTCCCTGTCGGTCCCTGTCGGGCCCTGTCGGGCCCTGTCGGGCTCTACCGGGCTCTGTCGGGCTCTGTCGGGCTCTGTCGGGCTCTGTCGGTCTCTACTGGGCCCTGTCGGGCCCTGTCGGGCCCTGTCGGGCTCTGTCGGGCTCTGTCGGGCTCTGTCGGGCTCTGTCGGGCTCTACTGGACTCTACTGGGCTTTGTCGGGCCCTGTCGGGCTCTACTGGGCCCTCTCGGGCTCTGTCGGGCTCTGTCGGGCTCTGTCGGGCTCTACTGCGCTCTGTCGGGCTCTGTCGGGCTCTACTGGGCTCTACTGGGCCCTGTCGGGCCCTGTCGGGCCCTGTCGGGCTCTGTCGGGCTCTACTGGTCCCTGTCGGGCCCTGTCGGGCCCTGTCGGGCTCTACTGGGCTAAACTGGGCTCTGTCGGGCCCTGTCGGGCTCTACTGGGCTAAACTGGGCCCTGTCGGGCCCTGTCGGGCTCTGTCGGGCTCTGTCGGGCTCTGTCGGGCTCTGTCGGGCTCTGTCGGGCTCTACTGGGCTCTACTGTTCCCTGTCGGGCCCTGTCGGGCCCTGTCGGGCTCTGTCGGGCTCTACTGGGCCCTGTCGGGCCCTGTCGGGCCCTGTCGGGCTCTGTCGGGCTCTGTCGGGCTCTGTCGGGCTCTGTCGGGCTCTACTGGGCTCTGTCGGGCTCTACTGGGCCCTGTCGGGCCCTGTCGGGCTCTGTCGGGCTCTGTCGGGCCCTGTCGGGCCCTGTCGAGCTCTGTCGGGCTCTGTCGGGCTCTACTGGGCCCTGTCGGGCTCTACTGGGCGCTACTGGGCTCTACTGGGCTCTGTCGGGCTCTACTGGGCTCTGTCGGGCTCTACTGGACTCTGTCGGGCTCTGTCGGGCTCTACTGGGCCCTGTCGGGCTCTGTCGGGCTCTACTGGGCCCTGTCGGGCTCTACTGGGCTCTGTCGGGCTCTGTCGGGCTCTGTCGGGCTCTGTCGGGCTCTACTGGCCTCTACTGGGCTTTGTCGTGCCCTGTCGGGCTCTGCTGGGCCCTGTCGGGCTCTGTCGGGCTCTACTGGGCCCTGTCGGGCCCTGTCGGGCCCTGTCGGGCTCTGTCAGGCTCTGTCGGGCTCTGTCGGGCTCTACTGGGCTCTACTGGGCCCTGTCGGGATCTGTCGGGCCCTGTCAGGCTCTGTCGTGCTCTACTGGGCCCTGTCGGGCCCTGTCGGGCTCTGTCGGGCTCTGTCGGGCTCTACTGGGCTCTACTGGGCCCTGTCGGGCTCTGTCGGGCTCTACTGGGCCCTGTCGGGCCCTGTCGGGCTCTGTCGGGCTCTACTGGGCTCTGTCGGGCTCTACTGGACTCTGTCGGGCCCTGTCGGGCCCTGTCGGGCCCTGTCGGGCCCTGTCGGGCTCTGTCGGGCTCTGTCGGGCTCTGTCGGGCTTTGTCGGGCTCTGGCGGGCTCTGTCGGGCCCTGTCGGGCCCTGTCGGGCTCTGTCGGGCTCTACTGGGCCCTGTCGGGCCCTGTCGGGCTCTGTCGGGCCCTGTCGGGCTCTGTCGGGCTCTATTGGGCTCTGTCGGGCCCTGTCGGGCTCTACTGGGCTCTACTGTTCCCTGTCGGGCCCTGTCGGGCCCTGTCGGGCCCTGTCGGGCTCTGTCGGGCTCTGTCGGGCTCTGTCGGGCTCTGTCGGGCTCTGTCGGGCTCTACTGGGCTCTACTGTTCCCTGTCGGTCCCTGTCGGGCCCTGTCGGGCCCTGTCGGGCTCTGTCGGGCTCTGTCGGGCTCTGTCGGGCTCTGTCGGGCTCTGTCGGGCTCTACTGGGCCCTGTCGGGCCCTGTCGGGCTCTGTCGGGCTCTGTCGGGCTCTGTCGGGCTCTGTCGGGCTCTACTGGACTCTACTGGGCTTTGTCGGGCCCTGTCGGGCTCTACTGGGCCCTGTCGGGCCCTGTCGGGCCCTGTCGGGCCCTGTCGGGATCTACTGGGCCCTGTCGGGCCCTGTCGGGCCCTCTCGGGCCCGGTCGGGCTCTGTCGGGCTCTGTCGGGCTCTACTGCGCTCTGTCGGGCTCTGTCGGGCTCTACTGGGCTCTACTGGGCCCTGTCGGGCCCTGTCGGGCCCTGTCGGGCTCTGTCGGGCTCTACTGGTCCCTGTCGGGCCCTGTCGGGCTCTGTCGGGCTCTACTGGGCTAAACTGGGCCCTGTCGGGCCCTGTCGGGCTCTACTGGGCTAAACTGGGCCCTGTCGGGCCCTGTCGGGCCCTGTCGGCCTCTGTCGGGCTCTGTCGGGCTCTGTCGGGCTCTGTCGGGCTCTGTCAGGCTCTGTCGGGCTCTACTGGGCTCTACTGTTCCCTGTCGGGCCCTGTCGGGCCCTGTCGGGCTCTGTCGGGCTCTACTGGGCCCTGCCGGGCCCTGTCGGGCCCTGTCGGGCTCTGTCGGGCTCTGTCGGCCTCTGTCGGGCTCTACTGGGCTCTGTCGGGCTCTACTGGGCCCTGTCGGGCTCTGTCGGGCTCTGTCGGGCCCTGTCGGGCCCTGTCGAGCTCTGTCGGGCTCTGTCGGGCTCTACTGGGCCCTGTCGGGCTCTACTGGGCGCTACTGGGCTCTACTGGGCTCTGTCGGGCTCTACTGGGCTCTGTCGGGCTCTACTGGACTCTGTCGGGCCCTGTCGGGCTCTACTGGGCCCTGTCGGGCTCTGTCGGGCTCTACTGGGCCCTGTCGGGCTCTACTGGGCTCTGTCGGGCTCTGTCGGGCTCTGTCGGGCTCTGTCGGGCTCTGTCGGGCTCTACTGGCCTCTACTGGGCTTTGTCGTGCCCTGTCGGGCTCTACTGGGCCCTGTCGGTCTCTGTCGGGCTCTACTGGGCCCTGTCGGGCCCTGTCGGGCCCTGTCGGGCTCTACTGGGCTCTACTGGGCCCTGTCGGGATCTGTCGGGCCCTGTCAGGCTCTGTCGTGCTCTACTGGGCCCTGTCGGGCTCTGTCGGGCTCTGTCGGGCTCTGTCGGGCTCTACTGGGCTCTACTGGGCCCTGTCGGGCTCTGTCGGGCTCTGTCGGGCGCTACTGGGCGCTACTGGGCTCTGTCGGGCTCTGTCGGGCTCTGTCGGGCTCTGTCGGGCTCTGTCGGGCTCTACTGGGCTCTGTCGGGCTCTGTCGGGCTCTGTCGGGCTCTACTGGGCTCTGTCGGCCTCTGTCGGGCTCTACTGGGCCCTGTCGGGCCCTGTCGGGCTCTGTCGGGCTCTACTGGGCCCTGTCGGGCCCTGTCGGCCCCTGTCGGGCCCTGTCGGGCCCTTTCGGGCTCTGTAGGGCTCTGTCGGGCTCTACTGGGCTCTACTGTTCCCTGTCGGGCCCTGTCGGGCCCTGTCGGGCTCTACTGTTCCCTGTCGGGCTCTGTCGGGCCCTGTCGGGCTCTACTGTTCCCTGTCGGGCCCTGTCGGGCCCTGTCGGGCCCTGTCGGGCTCTACTGGGCTCTACTGGGCTCTGTCGGGCTCTGTCGGGCTCTGTCGGGCTCTGTCGGGCTCTGTCGGGCTCTGTCGGGCTCTACTGGGCTCTACTGGGCCCTGTCGGGCCCTGTCGGGCTCTACTGGGCCCTGTCGGGCCCTGTCGGGCTCTACTGGGCCCTGTCGGGCCCTGTCGGGCTCTGTCGGGCTCTACTGGGCCCTGTCGGGCCCTGTCGGGCTCTACTGGGCCCTGTCGGGCCCTGTCGGGCTCTGTCGGGCTCTACTGGGCTCTGTCGGGCTCTACTGGACTCTGTCGGGCTCTACTGGGCCCTGTCGGGCTCTGTCGCGCCCTGTCGGGCCCTGTCGGGATCTGTCGGGCTTTGTCGGGTTCTACTGGGCGCTACTGGGCCCTGTCGGGCTCTGTCGGGCTCTGTCGGGCTCTACTGGGCTCTGTCGGGCTCTACTGGGCTCTGTCGGTCTCTGTCGGGCTCTACTGGGCTCTGTCGGGCTCTGTCGGGCTCTGTCGGGCTCTACTGGGCCCTGTCGGGCTCTGTCGGGCTCTGTCGGGCCCTGTCGGGCCCTGTCGGGCCCTGTCGGGCTCTGTCGGGCTCTGTCGGGCTCTGTCGGGCTCTGTCGGGCTCTGTCGGGCTCTACTGGGCTCTGTCGGGCTCTGTCGGGCTCTGTCGGGCTCTACTGGGCTCTACTGGGCCCTGTCGGTCCCAGTCGGGCTCTACTGGGCCCTGTCGGGCGCTGTCGGGCGCTGTCGGGCGCTGTCGGGCGCTGTCGGGCCCTGTCGGGCTCTGTCGGGCTCTGTCGGGCTCTGTCGGGCTCTGTCGGGCTCTGTCGGGCTCTGTCCGGCTCTACTGGCCTAAACTGGGCCCTGTCGGGCCCTGTCGGGCCCTGTCGGACCCTGTCGGGGCCTGTCGGGCTCTGTCGGGCTCTACTGGGCTCTGTCGGGCTCTGTCGGGCTCTGTCGGGCTCTACTGGGCCCTGTCGGGCCCTGTCGGGCCCTGATGGGCTCTGTCGATCTCTACTGGGCCCTGTCGGGCTCTGTCGGGCTCTGTCGGGCTCTGTCGGGCTCTGTCGGGCTCTACTGGGCCCTGTCGGGCCCTGTCGGGCCTGTCGGGCCCTGTCGGGCTCTGTCGGGCTCTGTCGGGCTCTGTCGGGCTCTGTCGGGCTCTGTCGGGCTCTACTGGGCTAAACTGGGCCCTGTCGGGCCCTGTCGGGCTCTGTCGGGCTCTGTCGGGCTCTGTCGGGCTCTGTCGGGCTCTGTCGGGCTCTACTGGGCCCTGTCGGGCCCTGTCGGGCCCTGTCGGGCTCTACTGGGCCCTGTCGGGCCCTGTCGGGCTCTGTAGGTCTCTGTCGGGCTCTACTGGGCCCTGTCGGGCCCTGTCGGGCTCTACTGGGCTCTGTCGGGCTCTGTCGGGCTCTGTCGTGCTCTACTGGGCCCTGTCGGGCCCTGTCGGGCTCTGTTGGGCTCTACTGAGCCCTGTCGGGCCCTGTCGGGCTCTGTCGGGCTCTACTGGGCCCTGTCGGGCCCTGTCGGGCTCTGTCGGGCTCTACTGGGCCCTGTCGGGCCCTGTCGGGCTTTGTCGGGCTTTGTCGGGCTCTGGCGGGATCTACTGGGCCCTGTCGGGCTCTGTCGGGCTCTGTCGGGCTCTGTCGGGCTCTGTCGGGCTCTGTCGGGCGCTGTCGGGCGCTGTCGGGCCCTGTCGGGCCCTGTCGGGCCCTGTCGGGCTCTACTGGGCTCTGTCGAGCCCTGTCGGGCCCTGTCGGGCCCTGTCGGGCCTTGTCGGGCCCTGTCGGGCTCTGTCGGGCTCTGTCGGGCCCTGTCGGGCTCTGTCGGGCTCTGTCGGGCTCTACTTGGCCCTGTCGGGCTCTGTCGGGCTCTGTCGGGCTCTGTCGGGCTCTGTCGGGCTCTGTCGGGCTCTGTCGGGCTCTACTGGCCTAAACTGGGCCCTGTCGGGCCCTGTCGGGCCCTGTCGGACCCTGTCGGGGCCTGTCGGGCTCTGTCGGGCTCTGTCGGGCTCTGTCGGGCTCTGTCGGGCTCTGTCGGGCTCTGTCAGGCCCTGTCGGGCCCTGTCGGGCCCTGATGGGCTCTGTCGATCTCTACTGGGCCCTGTCGGGCTCTGTCGGGTTCTGTCGGGCCCTGTCGGGCTCTACTGGGCCCTGTCGGGCCCTGTCGGTCCTGTCGGGCTCTACTGGGCCCTGTCGGGCCCTGTCGGGCCCTGTCGGGCCCTGTCGGGCTCTGTCGGGCTCTGTCGGTCTCTGTCGGGCTCTGTCGGGCTCTGTCGGGCTCTGTCGGGCTCTACTGGGCTAAACTGGGCCCTGTCGGGCTCTGTCGGGCTCTATCGGGCTCTGTCGGGCTCTGTCGGGCTCTGTCGGGCTCTGTCGGGCTCTACTGGGCCCTGTCGGGCCCTGTCGGGCTCTGTAGGTCTCTGTCGGGCTCTACTGGGCCCTGTCGGGCCCTGTCGGGCCCTGTCGGGCCCTGTCGGGCTCTACTGGGCTCTGTCGAGCTCTGTCGGGCCCTGTCGGGCCCTGTCGGGCTCTGTCGGGCTCTGTCGGGCTCTACTGGGCCCTGTCGAGCTCTGTCGGGCCCTGTCGGGCCCTGTCGGGCCTTGTCGGGCCCTGTCGGGCTCTGTCGGGCTCTGTCGGGCTCTACTGGGCCCTGTCGGGCCCTGTCGGGCCCTGTCGGGCTCTGTCGGGCTCTGTCGGGCTCTGTCGGGCTCTGTCGGGCTCTACTGGGCCCTGTCGGGCTCTGTCGGGCTCTGTCAGGCTCTGTCGGGTTCTGTCAGGCTCTACTGGGCCCTGTCGGCCTCTGTCGGGCCCTGTCGGCCTCTGTCGGGCCCTGTCGGGCCCTGTCGGGCCGTGTCGGGCCGTGTCGGGCCGTGTCGGGCCGTGTCGGGCCGTGTCGGGCCGTGTCGGGCCCTGTCGGGCTCTGTCGGGCTCTGTCGGGCTCTGTCGGGCTCTGTCGGGCTCTGTCGGGCTCTACGGGGCCCTGGCGGGCTCTGTCGGGCTCTGTCGGGCTCTGTCGGGCTCTGTCGGGCTCTGTCGGGCTCTACTGGGCCCTGTCGGGCCCTGTCGGGCCCTGTCGGGCTCTACTGGGCTCTGTCGGGCTCTGTCGGGCTCTACTGGGCCCTGTCGGGCCCTGTCGGGCCCTGTCGGGCCCTGTCGGGCTCTGTCGGGCTCTGTCGGGCTCTGTCGGGCTCTGTCGGGCTCTACTGGGCCCTGTCGGGCCCTGTCGGGCCCTGTCGGGCTCTGTCGGGCTCTGTCGGGCTCTACTGGGCCCTGTCGGGCTCTGTCGGGCTCTGTCGGGCTCTGTCGGGCTCTGTCGGGCTCTGTCGGGCTCTGTCGGGCTCTACTGGGCCCTGTCGGGCCCTGTCGGGCTCTGTCGGGCTCCGTCGGGCTCTACTGGGCTCTGTCGGGCTCTGTCGGGCTCTACTGGGCCCTGTCGGGCTCTGTCGGGCTCTGTCGGGCTCTGTCGGGCTCTGTCGGGCTCTGTCGGGCTCTACTGGGCTAAACTGGGCCCTGTCGGGCTCTGTCGGGCTCTGTCGGGCTCTGTCGGGCTCTGTCGGGCTCTGTCGGGCTCTACTGGGCCCTGTCGGGCCCTGTCGGGCCCTGTCGGGCTCTGTCGGGCTCTACTGGGCCCTGTCGGGCCCTGTCGGGCTCTGTAGGTCTCTGTCGGGCTCTACTGGGCCCTGTCGGGCCCTGTCGGGCTCTGTCGGGCTCTACTGGGCTCTGTCGGGCTCTGTCGGGCTCTGTCGTGCTCTACTGGGCCCTGTCGGGCTCTGTCGGGCTCTGTCGGGCTCTGTCGGGCTCTGTCGGGCTCTGTCGGGCTCTGTCGGGCTCTACTGGGCCCTGTCGGGCCCTGTCGGGCTCTGTCGGGCTCTACTGGGCTTTGTCGGGCTCTGGCGGGCTCTGGCGGGCTCTACTGGGCCCTGTCGGGCCCTGTCGGGCCCTGTCGGGCTCTGTCGGGCTCTGTCGGGCTCTGTCGGGCTCTGTCGGGCTTTGTCGGGCTCTGGCGGGCTCTGTCGGGCCCTGTCGGGCCCTGTCGGGCTCTGTCGGGCTCTACTGGGCCCTGTCGGGCCCTGTCGGGCTCTGTCGGGCCCTGTCGGGCTCTGTCGGGCTCTATTGGGCTCTGTCGGGCCCTGTCGGGCTCTACTGGGCTCTACTGTTCCCTGTCGGGCCCTGTCGGGCCCTGTCGGGCTCTGTCGGGCTCTGTCGGGCTCTGTCGGGCTCTGTCGGGCTCTACTGGGCTCTACTGTTCCCTGTCGGTCCCTGTCGGTCCCTGTCGGTCCCTGTCGGGCTCTACGGGGCTCTGTCGGGCTCTACCGGGCTCTGTCGGGCTCTGTCGGGCTCTGTCGGGCTCTGTCGGGCTCTACTGGGCTCTGTCGGGCCCTGTCGGGCCCTGTCGGGCCCTGTCGGGCTCTGTCGGGCTCTGTCGGGCTCTGTCGGGCTCTGTCGGGCTCTACTGGACTCTGTCGGGCCCTGTCGGGCCCTGTCGGGCCCTGTCGGGCCCTGTCGGGCTCTGTCGGGCTCTGTCGGGCTCTACTGCGCTCTGTCGGGCTCTGTCGGGCTCTACTGGGCTCTACTGGGCCCTGTCGGGCCCTGTCGGGCCCTGTCGGGCTCTGTCGGGCTCTACTGGTCCCTGTCGGGCCCTGTCGGGCTCTACTGGGCTAAACTGGGCCCTGTCGGGCCCTGTCGGGCTCTACTGGGCTAAACTGGGCCCTGTCGGGCCCTGTCGGGCCCTGTCGGGCTCTGTCGGGCTCTGTCGGGCTCTACTGGGCTCTACTGTTCCCTGTCGGGCTCTGTCGGGCTCTGTCGGGCTCTGTCGGGCTCTGTCGGGCTCTACTGGGCTCTACTGTTCCCTGTCGGGCTCTACTGGGCCCTGTCGGGCCCTGTCGGGCTCTGTCGGGCTCTGTCGGGCTCTGTCGGGCTCTGTCGGGCTCTACTGGGCCCTGTCGGGCTCTACTGGGCCCTGTCGGGCCCTGTCGGGCTCTACTGGGCCCTGTCGGGCCCTGTCGGGCTCTGTCGGGCTCTACTGGGCCCTGTCGGGCCCTGTCGGGCTCTGTCGGGCTCTGTCGGGCTCTGTCGGGCTCTACTGGGCTCTACTGTTCCCTGTCGGGCCCTGTCGGGCCCTGTCGGGCTCTGTCGGGCTCTACTGGGCTCTGTCGGGCTCTACTGGGCCCTGTCGGGCTCTGTCGGGCTCTGTCGGGCTCTGTCGGGCCCTGTCGGGCCCTGTCGAGCTCTGTCGGGCTCTGTCGGGCTCTACTGGGCTCTGTCGGGCTCTACTGGGCCCTGTCGGGCTCTGTCGGGCTGTACTGGGCTCTGTCGGGCTCTACTGGGCTCTGTCGGGCTCTACTGGACTCTGTCGGGCTCTGTCGGGCTCTACTGGGCTCTACTGGGCCCTGTCGGGCTCTGTCGGGCTCTACTGGGCCCTGTCGGGCCCTGTCGGGCCCTGTCGGGCTCTGTCGGGCTCTACTGGGCCCTGTCGGGCCCTGTCGGGCTCTGTCGGGCTCTACTGGGCTCTGTCGGGCTCTACTGGACTCTGTCGGGCCCTGTCGGGCCCTGTCGGGCTCTGTCGGGCTCTGTCGGGCTCTGTCGGGCTTTGTCGGGCTCTGGCGGGCTCTGTCGGGCCCTGTCGGGCTCTGTCGGGCTCTACTGGGCCCTGTCGGGCCCTGTCGGGCTCTACTGGGCTCTACTGTTCCCTGTCGGGCCCTGTCGGGCCCTGTCGGGCCCTGTCGGGCCCTGTCGGGCTCTGTCGGGCTCTGTCGGGCTCTGTCGGGCTCTGTCGGGCTCTACTGGGCTCTACTGTTCCCTGTCGGTCCCTGTCGGTCCCTGTCGGGCCCTGTCGGGCTCTACCGGGCTCTGTCGGGCTCTGTCGGGCTCTGTCAGGCTCTACTGGGCCCTGTCGGGCTCTGTCGGGCTCTGTCGGGCTCTGTCGGGCTCTGTCGGGCTCTACTGGACTCTACTGGGCTTTGTCGGGCCCTGTCGGGCTCTACTGGGCCCTGTCGGGCCCTGTCGGGCCCTGTCGGGCCCTGTCGGGCTCTACTGGGCCCTGTCGGGCCCTGTCGGTCCCTGTCGGGCTCTGTCGGGCTCTGTCGGGCTCTACTGCGCTCTGTCGGGCTCTGTCGGGCTCTACTGGGCTCTACTGGGCCCTGTCGGGCCCTGTCGGGCCCTGTCGGGCCCTGTCGGGCTCTGTCGGGCTCTACTGGTCCCTGTCGGGCCCTGTCGGGCTCTACTGGGCTAAACTGGGCCCTGTCGGGCCCTGTCGGGCTCTACTAGGCTAAACTGGGCCCTGTCGGGCCCTGTCGGGCTCTGTCGGGCTCTGTCGGGCTCTACTGGGCTCTACTGTTCCCTGTCGGGCTCTGTCGGGCTCTGTCGGGCTCTGTCGGGCTCTGTCGGGCTCTATCGGGCTCTGTCGGGCTCTACTGGGCTCTACTGTTCCCTGTCGGGCCCTGTCGGGCCCTGTCGGGCTCTGTCGGGCTCTACTGGGCCCTGTCGGGCTCTGTCGGGCTCTGTCGGGCTCTGTCGGGCTCTGTCGGGCTCTGTCGGGCTCTACTGGGCCCTGTCGGGCTCTACTGGGCCCTGTCGGGCCCTGTCGGGCTCTACTGGGCCCTGTCGGGCTCTGTCGGGCTCTACTGGGCCCTGTCGGGCCCTGTCGGGCCCTGTCGGGCCCTGTCGGGCTCTGTCGGGCTCTGTCGGGCTCTACTGGGCCCTGTCGGGCCCTGTCGGGCCCTGTCGGGCTCTGTCGGGCTCTACTGGTCCCTGTCGGGCCCTGTCGGGCCCTGTCGGGCTCTACTGGGCTAAACTGGGCCCTGTCGGGCCCTGTCGGGCTCTACTGGGCTAAACTGGGCCCTGTCGGGCTCTGTCGGGCTCTGTCGGGCTCTACTGGGCTCTACTGTTCCCTGTCGGGCTCTGTCGG
Source organism: Caloenas nicobarica (assembly GCF_036013445.1). Classification (NCBI taxonomy): domain Eukaryota; kingdom Metazoa; phylum Chordata; class Aves; order Columbiformes; family Columbidae; genus Caloenas; species Caloenas nicobarica. The sequence goes on from NW_027017233.1 coordinate 127,648, forward strand.
GCTCTGTCGGGCTCTGTCGGGCTCTGTCGGGCTCTACTGGGCTCTACTGTTCCCTGTCGGGCCCTGTCGGGCCCTGTCGGGCCCTGTCGGGCTCTGTCGGGCTCTACTGGGCCCTGTCGGGCCCTGTCGGGCCCTGTCGGGCTCTGTCGGGCTCTGTCGGGCTCTACTGGCCTCTACTGGGCTTTGTCGTGCCCTGTCGGGCTCTACTGGGCCCTGTCGGGCTCTGTCGGGCTCTACTGGGCCCTGTCGGGCTCTGTCGGGCTCTACTGGGCCCTGTCGGGCTCTGTCGGGCTCTGTCGGGGTCTGTCGGGCTCTGTCGGGCTCTACTGGGCCCTGTCGGGCTCTGTCGGGCCCTGTCAGGCTCTGTCGGGCTCTACTGGGCCCTGTCGGGCTCTGTCGGGCTCTGTCGGGCTCTGTCGGGCTCTGTCGGGCTCTGTCGGGCTCTACTGGGCCCTGTCGGGCTCTGTCGGGCTCTACTGGGCCCTGTCGGGCCCTGTCGGGCTCTGTCGGGCTCTACTGGGCCCTGTCGGGCTCTGTCGGGCTCTACTGGGCTCTGTAGGGCTCTGTCGGGCTCTGTCGGGCTCTACTGGGCTCTGTCGGCCTCTGTCGGGCTCTACTGGGCCCTGTCGGGCCCTGTCGGGCTCTGTCGGGCTCTACTGGGCCCTGTCGGGCCCTGTCGGGCCCTGTCGGCCCCTGTCGGGCCCTGTCGGGTTCTGTCAGGCTCTACTGGGACCTGTCGGGCCCTGTCGGGCTCTGTAGGGCTCTGTCGGGCTCTGTCGGGCTCTACTGGGCTCTACTGTTCCCTGTCGGGCCCTGTCGGGCCCTGTCGGGCTCTACTGGGCCCTGTCGGGCTCTGTCGGGCCCTGTCGGGCTCTACTGTTCCCTGTCGGGCCCTGTCGGGCTCTGTCGGGCCCTGTCGGGCTCTGTCGGGCTCTACTGGGCTCTGTCGGGCTCTACTGGGCTCTGTTGGGCTCTGTCGGGCTCTACTGGGCCCTGTCGGGCCCTGTCGGGCCCTGTCGGGCCCTGTCGGGCTCTGTCGGGCTCTGTCGGGCTCTGTCGGGCTCTACTGGGCTCTACTGGGCCCTGTCGGGCCCTGTCGGGCTCTACTGGGCGCTGTCGGGCCCTGTCGGGCTCTACTGGGCCCTGTCGGGCCCTGTCGGGCTCTACTGGGCCCTGTCGGGCCCTGTCGGGCCCTGTCGGGCTCTGTCGGGCTCTACTGGGCTCTGTCGGGCTCTACTGGACTCTGTCGGGCCCTGTCGGGCCCTGTCGGGCTCTGTCGGGCTCTGTCGGGCTCTGTCGGGCTCTGTCGGGCTTTGTCGGGCTCTGGCGGGCTCTGTCGGGCCCTGTCGGGCTCTGTCGGGCTCTACTGGGCCCTGTCGGGCCCTGTCGGGCTCTGTCGGGCCCTGTCGGGCTCTGTCGGGCTCTATTGGGCTCTGTCGGGCTCTGTCGGGCTCTACTGGGCTCTACTGTTCCCTGTCGGGCCCTGTCGGGCCCTGTCGGGCCCTGTCGGGCTCTGTCGGGCTCTGTCGGGCTCTACTGGGCTCTACTGTTCCCTGTCGGGCCCTGTCGGGCCCTGTCGGGCTCTGTCGGGCTCTGTCGGGCTCTACTGGGCTCTACTGTTCCCTGTCGGGCCCTGTCGGGCCCTGTCGGGCCCTGTCGGGCCCTGTCGGGCTCTGTCGGGCTCTGTCGGGCTCTGTCGGGCTCTGTCGGGCTCTACTGGACTCTACTGGGCTTTGTCGGGCCCTGTCGGCTCTACTGGGCCCTGTCGGGCCCTGTCGGGCCCTGTCGGGCCCTCTCGGGCCCTGTCGGGCTCTGTCGGGCTCTACTGCGCTCTGTCGGGCTCTGTCGGGCTCTACTGGGCTCTACTGGGCCCTGTCGGGCCCTGTCGGGCCCTGTCGGGCTCTGTCGGGCTCTACTGGTCCCTGTCGGGCCCTGTCGGGCCCTGTCGTGCTCTCTGGGCTAAACTGGGCCCTGTCGGGCCCTGTCGGGCTCTACTGGGCTAAACTGGGCCCTGTCGGGCCCTGTCGGGCTCTGTCGGGCTCTGTCGGGCTCTGTCGGGCTCTGTCGGGCTCTGTCGGGCTCTACTGGGCTCTACTGTTCCCTGTCGGGCCCTGTCGGGCCCTGTCGGGCTCTGTCGGCTCTACTGGGCCTGTCGGGCCCTGTCGGGCCCCTGTCGGGCTCTGTCGGGCTCTGTCGGGCTCTGTCGGCTCTGTCGGGCTCTACTGGGCTCTGTCGGGCTCTACTGGGCCCTGTCGGGCTCTGTCGGGCTCTGTCGGGCTCTGTCGGGCCCTGTCGGGCCCTGTCGGGCCCTGTCGAGCTCTGTCGGGCTCTGTCGGGCTCTACTGGGCCCTGTCGGGCTCTACTGGGCGCTACTGGGCTCTACTGGGCTCTGTCGGCTCTACTGGGCTGTGTCGGGCTCTACTGGACTCTGTCGGGCTCTGTCGGGCTCTACTGGGCCCTGTCGGGCCCTGTCGGGCTCTACTGGGCCCTGTCGGGCTCTACTGGGCTCTGTCGGGCTCTGTCGGGCTCTGTCGGGCTCTGTCGGGCTCTACTGGCCTCTACTGGGCTTTGTCGTGCCCTGTCTGGCTCTACTGGGCCCTGTCGGGCTCTGTCGGGCTCTACTGGGCCCTGTCGGGCTCTGTCGCGCTCTGTCGGGCTCTGTCGGGCTCTACTGGGCTCTACTGGGCCCTGTCGGGATTCCGTCGGGCCCTGTCAGGCTCGTCGTGCTCTACTGGGCCCTGTCGGGCTCTGTCGGGCTCTGTCGGGCTCTGTCGGGCTCTGTCGGGCTCTGTCGGGCTCTACTGGGCTCTACTGGGCCCTGTCGGGCTCTGTCGGGCTCTACTGGGCGCTACTGGGCTCTGTCGGGCTCTGTCGGGCTCTGTCGGGCTCTGTCGGGCTCTACTGGGCTCTGTCGGCCTCTGTCGGCTATGTCGGGCTCTACTGGGCTCTGTCGGCCTCTGTCGGCTCTACTGGGCCCTGTCGGGCCCTGTCGGGCTCTGTCGGGCTCTACTGGGCCCTGTCGGGCCCTGTCGGCCCCTGTCGGGCCCTGTCGGGCCCTGTCGGGCTCTGTCGGGTTCTGTCAGGCTCTACTGGGACCTGTCGGGCCCTGTCGGCCCTTTCGGGCTCTGTAGGGCTCTGTCGGGCTCTACTGGGCTCTACTGTTCCCTGTCGGGCCCTGTCGGGCCTGTCGGGCTCTACTGTTCCCTGTCGGGCTCTGTCGGGCCCTGTCGGGCTCTACTGTTCCCTGTCGGGCCCTGTCGGGCCTGTCGGGCTCTGTCGGGCTCTACTGGGCTCTGTCGGGCCTTACTGGGCTCTGTCGGGCTCTGTCGGGCTCTGTCGGGCTCTACTGGGCCCTGTCGGGCCTGTCGGGCTCTACTGGGCCCTGTCGGGCTCTGTCGGGCTCTGTCGGGCTCTGTCGGGCTCTGTCGGGCTCTGTCGGGCTCTGTCGGGCGCTGTCGGGCTCTACTGGGCTCTGTCGGGCTCTACTGGACTCTGTCAGGCTCTACTGGGCCCTGTCGGGCATCTGTCGCGCCTGTCGGGCCCTGTCGGGATCTGTCGGGCTTTGTCGGGTTCTACTGGGCGCTACTGGGCCCTGTCGGGCTCTGTCGGGCTCTACTGGGCTCTGTCGGGCTCTACTGGGCTCTGTCGGTCTCTGTCGGGCTCTACTGGGCTCTGTCGGGCTCTGTCGGGCTCTGTCGGGCTCTACTGGGCCCTGTCGGGCCCTGTCGGGCCCTGTCGGGCTCTGTCGGGCTCTGTCGGGCTCTGTCGGGCTCTGTCGGGCTCTACTGGGCTCTGTCGGGCTCTGTCGGGCTCTGGCGGGCTCTGTCGGGCTCTGTCGGGCTCTACTGGGCTCTACTGGGCCCTGTCGGTCCCAGTCGGGCTCTACTGGGCCCTGTCGGGCGCTGTCGGGCGCTGTCGGGCGCTGTCGGGCGCTGTCGGGGCGCTGTCGGGCGCTGTCGGGCCCTGTCGGGCCCTGTCGGGCCCTGTCGGGCTCTGTCGGGCTCTGTCGGCTCTGTCGGGCTCTGTCGGGCTCTGTCCGGCTCTACTGGCCTAAACTGGGCTCTGTCGGGCCCTGTCGGGCCCTGTCGGACCCTGTCGGGGCCTGTCGGGCTCTACTGGGCTCTGTCGGGCTCTGTCGGGCTCTGTTGGGCTCTACTGGGCCCTGTCGGGCCCTGTCGGGCCCTGATGGGCTCTGTCGATCTCTACTGGGCTCTGTCGGCTCTGTCGGGCTCTGTCGGGCTCTGTCGGGCTCTACTGGGCCCTGTCGGGCCTGTCGGGCTCTACTGGGGCCCTGTCGGGCCCTGTCGGGCTCTGTCGGGCTCTGTCGGGCTCTGTCGGGCTCTGTCGGGCTCTACTGGGCTAAACTGGGCCCTGTCGGGCTCTGTCGGGCTCTGTCGGGCTCTGTCGGGCTCTGTCCGGGCTCTGTCGGGCTCTACAGGGCCCTGTCGGGCTCTACTGGGCCCTGTCGGGCCCTGTCGGTCCCTGTCGGTCCCTGTCGGCTCTACGGGGCTCTGTCGGGCTCTACCGGGCTCTGTCGGGCTCTGTCGGGCTCTGTCGGGCTCTGTCGGGCTCTGTCGGGCTCTACTGGGCTCTGTCGGGCCCTGTCGGGCCCTGTCGGGCCCTGTCGGGCCCTGTCGGGCTCTGTCGGGCTCTGTCGGGCTCTGTCGGGCTCTGTCGGGCTCTGTCGGGCTCTACTGGACTCTGTCGGGCCCTGTCGGGCCCTGTCGGGCCCTGTCGGGCCCTGTCGGGCTCTGTCAGGCTCTGTCGGGCTCTACTGCGCTCTGTCGGGCTCTGTCGGGCTCTACTGGGCTCTACTGGGCCCTGTCGGGCCCTGTCGGGCCCTGTCGGGCTCTGTCGGGCTCTACTGGTCCCTGTCGGGCCCTGTCGGGCTCTACTGGGCTAAACTGGGCCCTGTCGGGCCCTGTCGGGCTCTACTGGGCTAAACTGGGCCCTGTCGGGCCCTGTCGGGCCCTGTCGGGCTCTGTCGGGCTCTACTGGGCTCTACTGTTCCCTGTCGGGCTCTGTCGGGCTCTGTCGGGCTCTGTCGGGTCTGTCGGGCTCTACTGGGCCTCTACTGTTCCCTGTCGGGCTCTACTGTGCCCTGTCTGGGCCCCTGTCGGGCTCTGTCGGGCTCTGTCGGGCTCTGTCGGGCTCTGTCGGGCTCTTAACTGGGCCCTGTCGGGCTCTACTGGGCCCTGTCGGGCCCTGTCGGGCTCTACTGGGCCCTGTCGGGCCCTGTCGGGCTCTGTCGGGCCTCTACTGGGCCCTGTCGGGCCCTGTCGGGCTCTGTTCGGGCTCTGTCGGGCTCTGTCGGGCTCTGTCGGGCTCTGTCGGGCTCTACTGGGCTCTACTGTTCCCTGTCGGGCCCTGTCGGCCCTGTCGGGCTCTGTCGGGCTCTACTGGGCTCTGTCGGGCTCTACTGGGCCCTGTCGGGCTCTGTCGGGCTCTGTCGGGCTCTGTCGGGGCCCTGTCGGGCCCTGTCGAGCTCTGTCGGGCTCTGTCGGCTCTACTGGGCTCTGTCGGGCTCTACTGGGCCCTGTCGGGCTCTGTCGGGCTGTACTGGGCTCTGTCGGGCTCTACTGGGCTCTGTCCGGCTCTACTGGACTCTGTCGGGCTCTGTCGGGCTCTACTGGGCTCTACTGGGCCCTGTCGGGCTCTGTCGGGCTCTACTGGGCCCTGTCGGGCCCTGTCGGGCCCTGTCGGGCTCTGTCGGGCTCTACTGGGCCCTGTCGGCCCTGTCGGGCTCTGTCGGGCTCTACTGGGCTCTGTCGGGCTCTACTGGACTCAGTCGGGCCCTGTCGGGCCCTGTCGGGCCCTGTCGGGCTCTGGCTCTGTCGGGCTCTGTCGGGCTTTGTCGGGCTCTGGCGGGCTCTGGCGGGCCCTGTCGGGCTCTGTCGGGCTCTACTGGGCCCTGTCGGGCCCTGTCGGGCTCTACTGGGCCTCTACTGTTCCCTGTCGGGCCCTGTCGGGCCCTGTCGGGCCCTGTCGGACCCTGTCGGGGCCTGTCGGGCTCTACTGGGCTCTGTCGGGCTCTGTCGGGCTCTGTTGGGCTCTACTGGGCCCTGTCGGGCCCTGTCGGGCCCTGATGGGCTCTGTCGATCTCTACTGGGCTCTGTCGGGCTCTGTCGGGCTCTGTCGGGCTCTGTCGGGCTCTACTGGGCCCTGTCGGGCCTGTCGGGCTCTACTGGGCCCTGTCGGGCCCTGTCGGGCTCTGTCGGGCTCTGTCGGGCTCTGTCGGGCTCTGTCGGGCTCTACTGGGCTAAACTGGGCCCTGTCGGGCTCTGTCGGGCTCTGTCGGGCTCTGTCGGGCTCTGTCGGGCTCTGTCGGGCTCTACTGGGCCCTGTCGGGCTCTACTGGGCCCTGTCGGGCCCTGTCGGTCCCTTGTCGGTCCCTGTCGGGCTCTACGGGGCTCTGTCGGGCTCTACCGGGCTCTGTCGGGCTCTGTCGGGCTCTGTCGGGCTCTGTCGGGCTCTGTCGGGCTCTGTCGGGCTCTACTGGGCTCTGTCGGGCCCTGTCGGGCCCTGTCGGGCCCTGTCGGGCCCTGTCGGGCTCTGTCGGGCTCTGTCGGGCTCTGTCGGGCTCTGTCGGGCTCTGTCGGGCTCTACTGGACTCTGTCGGGCCCTGTCGGGCCCTGTCGGGCCCTGTCGGGCCCTGTCGGGCTCTGTCGGGCTCTGTCGGGCTCTACTGCGCTCTGTCGGGCTCTGTCGGGCTCTACTGGGCTCTACTGGGCCCCTGTCGGGCCCTGTCGGGCCCTGTCGGGCTCTGTCGGGCTCTACTGGTCCCTGTCGGGCCCTGTCGGCTCTACTGGGCTAAACTGGGCCCTGTCGGGCCCTGTCGGGCTCTACTGGGCTAAACTGGGCCCTGTCGGGCCCTGTCGGGCCCTGTCGGGCTCTGTCGGGCTCTACTGGGCTCTACTGTTCCCTGTCGGGCTCTGTCGGGCTCTGTCGGGCTCTGTCGGGCTCTGTCGGGCTCTACTGGGCTCTACTGTTCCCTGTCGGGCTCTACTGGGCCCTGTCGGGCCCTGTCGGGCTCTGTCGGGCTCTGTCGGGCTCTGTCGGGCTCTGTCGGGCTCTACTGGGCCCTGTCGGGCTCTACTGGGCCCTGTCGGGCCCTGTCGGGCTCTACTGGGCCCTGTCGGGCCCTGTCGGGCTCTGTCGGGCTCTACTGGGCCTGTCGGGCCTGTCGGGCTCTGTCGGGCTCTGTCGGGCTCTGTCGGGCTCTGTCGGGCTCTGTCGGGCTCTACTGGGCTCTACTGTTCCCTGTCGGGCCCTGGTCGGGCCCTGTCGGGCTCTGTCGGGCTCTACTGGGCTCTGTCGGGCTCTACTGGGCCCTGTCGGGCTCTGTCGGGCTCTGTCGGGCTCTGTCGGGCCCTGTCGGGCCCTGTCGAGCTCTGTCGGGCTCTGTCGGGCTCTACTGGGCTCTGTCGGGCTCTACTGGGCCCTGTCGGGCTCTGTCGGGCTGTACTGGGCTCTGTCGGGCTCTACTGGGCTCTGTCGGGCTCTACTGGACTCTGTCGGGCTCTGTCGGGCTCTACTGGGCTCTACTGGGCCCTGTCGGGCTCTGTCGGGCTCTACTGGGCCCTGTCGGGCCCTGTCGGGCCCTGTCGGGCTCTGTCGGGCTCTACTGGGCCCTGTCGGGCCCTGTCGGGCTCTGTCGGGCTCTACTGGGCTCTGTCGGGCTCTACTGGACTCTGTCGGGCCCTGTCGGGCCCTGTCGGGCCCTGTCGGGCTCTGTCGGGCTCTGTCGGGCTCTGTCGGGCTTTGTCGGGCTCTGGCGGGCTCTGGTCGGGCCCTGTCGGGCTCTGTCGGGCTCTACTGGGCCCTGTCGGGCCCTGTCGGGCTCTACTGGGCTCTACTGTTCCCTGTCGGGCCCTGTCGGGCCCTGTCGGGCCCTGTCGGGCCCTGTCGGGCTCTGTCGGGCTCTGTCGGGCTCTGTCGGGCTCTGTCGGGCTCTACTGGGCTCTACTGTTCCCTGTCGGTCCCTGTCGGGCCCTGTCGGGCTCTACCGGGCTCTGTCGGGCTCTGTCGGGCTCTGTCGGGCTCTACTGGGCCCTGTCGGGCTCTGTCGGGCTCTGTCGGGCTCTGTCGGGCTCTGTCGGGCTCTGTCGGGCTCTGTCGGGCTCTACTGGACTCTACTGGGCTTTGTCGGGCCCTGTCCGGGCTCTACTGGGCCCTGTCGGGCCCTGTCGGGCCCTGTCGGGCCCTGTCGGGCTCTACTGGGCCCTGTCGGGCCCTGTCGGGCTCTGTCGCGCTCTGTCGGGCTCTGTCGGGCCCTGTCGGGCTCTGTCGGGCTCTGTCGGGCTCTGTCGGGCTCTACTGGGCCCTGTCGGGCCCCTGTCGGGCCCTGTCGGGCTCTGTCGGGCCCTGTCGGGCCCTGTCGGGCTCTGTCGGGCTCTACTGGGCCCTGTCGGGCTCTGTCGGGCTCTGTCGGGCTCTGTCGGTGCTCTGTCGGGCTCCTACTGGCCCTGTCGGGCTCTGTCGGGCTCTGTCGGGCCCTGTCGGGCCCTGTCGGGCTCTGTCAGGCTCTGTCGGGCTCTGTCGGGCTCTACTGGGCCCTGTCGGGCCCTGTCGGGCCCTGTCGGGCTCTACTGGGCTCTACTGGGCTCTGTCGGGCTGTTTCGGGCTCTACTGGGCCCTGTCGGGCCCTGTCGGGCCCTGTCGGGCCCTGTCGGGCTCTGTTGGACTCTGTTGGGCCCTGTCGGGCTCTGTCGGGCTCTGTCGGGCTCTACTGGGCTCTACTGGGCTCTGTCGGGCTCTGTCGGGCTCTACTGGGCCCTGGCGGGCCCTGTCGGGCCCTGTCGGGCTCTGTCGGGCTCTACTGGGCTCTGTCGGGCTCTGTCGGGCTCTGTCGGGCTCTACTGGGCTCTGTCGGGCTCTGTCGGGCTCTGTCGGGCTCTGTCGGGCTCTGTCGGGCTCTACTGGGCTCTGTCGGGCTCTGTCGGGCTCTGTCGGGCTCTACTGGGCCCTGTCGGGCCTGTCGGGCTCTGTCGGGCCCTGTCGGGCTCTGTCGGGCCCTGTCGGGCACGGTCGGGCTCTGTCGGGCTGTGTCGGGCCCTGTCGGGCTCTGTCGGGCTCTGTCGGGCTCTGTCGGGCTCTACTGGGCCCTGTCGGACACTGTCGGGCTCTGTCGGGCTCTGTCGGGTCCTGTCGGGCTCTGTCGGGCTCTGTCGGGCTCTGTCGGGCTCTACTGGGCTCTGTCGGGCTCTGTCGGGCTCTGTCGGGCTCTACTGGGCCCTGTCGGGCCCTGTCTGGGCTCTGTCGGGCCCTGTCGGGCTCTGTCGGGCCCTGTCGGGCACTGTCGGGCTCTGTCGGGCTGTGTCGGGCCCTGTCGGGCTCTGTCGGCTCTACTGGCCCTGTCGGGCCCTGTCGGGCTCTGTCGGGCTCTACTGGGCCCTGTCGGGCTCTGTCGGGCTCTGTCGGGCTCTGTCGGGCTCTACTGGGCCCTGTCGGACTCTGTCGGGCTCTGTCGGGCTCTGTCGGGCTCTGTCGGGCTCTGACGGGTTCTGTCGGGCTCTGTCGGGCTCTGTCGGGCTCTACTGGGCCCTGTCGGGCCCTGTTGGGCTCTGTCGGGCTCTGTCGGGATCTACTGGGCTCTACTGGGCTCTGTCGGGCTCTGTCGGGCTCTACTGGGCCCTGTCGGGCCCTGTCGGGCCCTGTCGGGCTCTGTCGGGCTCTACTGGGCTCTGTCGGGCTCTGTCGGGCTCTGTCGGGCTCTACTGGGCTCTCTCGGGCTCTGTCGGGCTCTGTCGGGCTCTGTCGGGCTCTACTGGGCCCTGTCGGGCTCTGTCGGGCCCTGTCGGGCTCTGTCGGGCCCTGTCGGGCCCTGTCGGGCCCTGTCGGGCTCTGTCGGGCCCTGTCGGGCTCTGTCGGGCTCTGTCGGGCTCTGTCGGGCTCTACTGGGCTCTGTCGGGCTCTGTCGGGCTCTGTCGGGCTCTACTGGGCCCTGTCGGGCTCTGTCGGGCTCTGTCGGGCCCTGTCGGGCTCTGTCGGGCCTTGTCGGGCCCTGTCGGGCTCTACTGGGCTCTGTCGGGCCCTGTCGGGCTCTGTCGGGCTCTGTCGGGCTCTGTCGGGCTCTACTGGGCCCTGTCGGACACTGTCGGGCTCTGTCGGGCTCTGTCGGGCCCTGTCGGGCTGTGTCGGGCTCTACTGGGCCCTGTCGGGCCCTGTCGGGCTCTGTCGGGCTCTGTCGGGCCGTGTCGGGCGCTGTCGGGCTCTGTCGGGCTCTGTCGGGCTCTGTCGGGCTCTGTCGGGCTCTACTGGGCCCTGTCGGGCTCTGTCGGGCTCTGTCGGGCTCTGTCGGGCTCTGCTGGGCCCTGTCGGGCCCTGTCGGGCTCTGTCGGGCTCTGTCGTGCCCTGTCGGGTTCTGTCGGGCTCTGTCGGGCTCTGTCGGGCTCTACTGGGCCCTGTCGGACTCTGTCGGGCTCTGTCGGGCTCTGTCGGGCTCTGTCAGGCTCTGACGGGTTCTGTCGGGCTCTGTCGGGCTCTGTCGGGCTCTACTGGGCCCTGTCGGGCTCTGTCGGGCTCTGTCGGGCTCTGTCGGGCCCTGTCGGGCTCTGTCGGGCTCTGTCGGGCTCTACTGGGCCCTGTCGGGCCCTGTCGGGCTCTGTCGGGCTCTGTCGGGCTCTGTCGGGCTCTACTGGTCTCTGTCGGGCCCTGTCGGGCTCTGTCGGGCTCTGTCGGGCTCTGTCGGGCACTGTCGGGCTCTGTCGGGCTCTACTGGGCCCTGTCGGACTCTGTCGGGCTCTGTCGGGCTCTGTCGGGCTCTGTCGGGCTCTGTCGGGCTCTGACGGGTTCTGTCGGGCTCTGTCGGGCTCTGTCGGGCTCTTCTGGGCCCTGTCGGGCCCTGTCGGGCTCTGTCGGGCTCTGTCGGGCTCTGTCGGGCTCTGTCGGGCTCTACTGGGCCCTATCGGGCCCTGTCGGGCTCTGTCGGGCTCTGTCGGGCTCTGTCGGGCTCTACTGGGCCCTGTCGGGCGCTGTCGGGCTCTGTCGGGCTCTGTCGGGCTCTGTCGGGCCCTGTCGGGCTCTGTCGGGCTCTGTCGGGCTCTACTGGGCCCTGTCGGGTTCTGTCGGGCTCTGTCGGGCTCTGTCGGGCTCTACTGGGCCCTGTCGGGCTCTGCCGGGCTCTGTCGGGCCCTGTCGGGCTCTGTCGGGCTCTGTCGGGCTCTGTCGGGCTCTGTCGGGCCCTCTCGGCTCTGTCGGGCTCTACTGGGCCCTGTCGGGCCCTGTCGGGCTCTGTCGGGCTCTGTCGGGCCCTGTCGGGCTCTGTTGGGCTCTGTCGGGCTCTGTCGGGCTCTACTGGGCCCTGTCGGGCTCTGTCGGGCCCTGTCGGGCTCTGTCGAGCCCTGTCGGGCCCTGTCGGGCTCTGTCGGGCTCTACTGGGCCCTGTCGGGCTCTGTCGGGCTCTGTCGGGCTCTGTCGGGCTCTGTGGGGCTCTACTGGGCTCTGTCGGGCTCTGTCGGGCTCTGTCGGGCCCTGTCGGGTCCCGTCGGGCTCTGTCAGGCTCTGTCGGGCTCTGTCGGGCTCTACTGGGCCCTGTCGGGCCCTGTCGGGCCCTGTCGGGCTCTGTCGGGCCCTGTCGGGCCCTGTCGGGCTCTGTCGGGCTCTGTCGGGCCCTGTCGGGCTCTCTCGGGCTCTGTCAGGCTCTGTCGGGCTCTACTGGGCTCTACTGGGCTCTGTCGGGCTCTGTCGGGCTCTACTGGGCCCTGTCGGGCCCTGTCGGGCCCTGTCGGGCTCTGTCGGGCTCTACTGGGCTCTGTCGGGCTCTGTCGGGCTCTGTCAGGCTCTACTGGGCTCTGTCGGGCTCTGTCGGGCTCTGTCGGGCTCTACTGGGCCCTGTCGGGCTCTGTCGGGCCCTGTCGGGCTCTGTCGGGCTCTGTCGGGCCCTGTTGGGCACTGTCGGGCTCTGTCGTACCCTGTCGGGCTCTGTCGGGCTCTGTCGGGCTCTACTGGGCTCTGTCGGGCTCTGTCGGGCTCTTACGGGCTCTGTCGGGCTCTACTGGGCTCTGTCGGGCTCTGTCGGGCTCTGTCGGGCCCTGTCGGGCCCTGTCGGGCTCTGTCGGGCTCTGTCGGGCCCTGTCGGGCTCTGTCGGGCTCTGTCGGGCTCTGTCGGGCTCTGTCGGGCTCTACTGGGCCCTGTCGGGCTCTGTCGGGCTCTGTCGGGCTCTGTCGGGCCCTGTCGGGCTCTGTCGGGCTCTACTGGGCCCTGTCGGGCTCTGTCGGGCTCTGTCGGGCTCTGTCGGGCCCTGTCGGGCTCTGTCGGGCTCTGTCGGGCTCTACTGGGCCCTGTCGGGCGCTGTCGGGCTCTGTCGGACTCTGTCGGGTTCTGTCGGGCTCTGTCGGGCCCTGTCGGGCTCTGTCGGGCTCTGTCGGGCACTACTGGGCCCTGTCGGGCCCTGTCGGGCTCTGTCGGGCTCTGTCGGGCCCTGTCGGGCTCTGTCGGGCTCTGTCGGGCCGTGTCGGGCGCTATCGGGCTCTGTCGGGCTCTGTCGGGCTCTGTCGGGCCCTGTCGGGCTCTGTCGGGCTCTGTCGGGCTCTGTAGGGCTCTACTGGGCCCTGTCGGGCTCTGTCGGGCTCTGTCGGGCTCTGTCGGGCTCTGTCGTGCCCTGTCGGGCCCTGTCGGGCTCTGTCGGGCTCTGTCGCGCCCTGTCGGGCTCTGTCTGGCTCTGTCGGGCTCTGTCGGGCCCTGTCGGGCTCTGTCGGGCTCTGTCGGGCTCTGTCGGGCTCTACTGGGCCCTGTCGGACTCTGTCGGGATCTGTCGGGCTCTGTCGGGCTCTGTCGGGCTCTGACGGGTTCTGTCGGGCTCTGTCGGGCTCTGTCGGGCTCTACTGGGCCCTGTCGGGCTCTGTCGGGCTCTGTCGGGCTCTGTCGGGCCCTGTCGGGCTCTGTCGGGCTCTGTCGGGCTCTGTCGGGCTCTGTCGGGCTCTACTGGGCCCTGTCGGGCGCTGTCGGGCTCTGTCGGGCTCTGTCGGGCTCTGTCGGGCTCTGTCGGGTTCTTCTGGGCTCTGTCGGGCCCTGTCGGGCCCTGTCGGGCCCTGTCGGTCCCTGTCGGGCTCTGTCGGGCTCTACTGGGCCCTGTCTGGCCCTGTCTGGCCCTGTCGGGCTCTGTCGGGCTCTGTCGGGCTCTGTCGGGCCCTGTCGGGCTCTGTCGGGCTCTGTCGGGCTCTGTCGGGTTCTACTGGGCTCTGTCGGGCCCTGTCGGGCCCTGTCGGGCCCTGTCGGTCCCTGTCGGGCTCTGTCGGGCTCTACTGGGCCCTGTCGGGCCCTGTCTGGCCCTGTCGGGCTCTGTCGGGCTCTGTCGGGCCCTGTCGGGCCCTGTCGGGCTCTGTCGGGCTCTGTCGGGCTCTGTCGGGCTCTGTCGGGCCCTCTCGGCTCTGTCGGGCTCTACTGGGCCCTGTCGGGCCCTGTCGGGCTCTGTCGCGCTCTGTCGGGCTCTGTCGGGCCCTGTCGGGCTCTGTCGGGCTCTGTCGGGCTCTGTCGGGCTCTACTGGGCCCTGTCGGGCTCTGTCGGGCCCTGTCGGGCTCTGTCGGGCCCTGTCGGGCCCTGTCGGGCTCTGTCGGGCTCTACTGGGCCCTGTCGGGCTCTGTCGGGCTCTGTCGGGCTCTGTCGGGCTCTGTCGGGCTCTACTGGGCCCTGTCGGGCTCTGTCGGGCTCTGTCGGGCCCTGTCGGGCCCTGTCGGGCTCTGTCAGGCTCTGTCGGGCTCTGTCGGGCTCTACTGGGCCCTGTCGGGCCCTGTCGGGCCCTGTCGGGCTCTACTGGGCTCTACTGGGCTCTGTCGGGCTGTTTCGGGCTCTACTGGGCCCTGTCGGGCCCTGTCGGGCCCTGTCGGGCCCTGTCGGGCTCTGTTGGGCTCTGTTGGGCCCTGTCGGGCTCTGTCGGGCTCTGTCGGGCTCTACTGGGCTCTACTGGGCTCTGTCGGGCTCTGTCGGGCTCTACTGGGCCCTGGCGGGCCCTGTCGGGCCCTGTCGGGCTCTGTCGGGCTCTACTGGGCTCTGTCGGGCTCTGTCGGGCTCTGTCGGGCTCTACTGGGCTCTGTCGGGCTCTGTCGGGCTCTGTCGGGCTCTGTCGGGCTCTGTCGGGCTCTACTGGGCTCTGTCGGGCTCTGTCGGGCTCTGTCGGGCTCTACTGGGCCCTGTCGGGCCCTGTCGGGCTCTGTCGGGCCCTGTCGGGCTCTGTCGGGCCCTGTCGGGCACTGTCGGGCTCTGTCGGGCCCTGTCGGGCCCTGTCGGGCTCTGTCGGGCTCTGTCGGGCTCTGTCGGGCTCTACTGGGCCCTGTCGGACACTGTCGGGCTCTGTCGGGCTCTGTCGGGTCCTGTCGGGCTCTGTCGGGCTCTGTCGGGCTCTGTCGGGCTCTACTGGGCTCTGTCGGGCTCTGTCGGGCTCTGTCGGGCTCTACTGGGCCCTGTCGGGCCCTGTCGGGCTCTGTCGGGCCCTGTCGGGCTCTGTCGGGCCCTGTCGGGCACTGTCGGGCTCTGTCGGGCTGTGTCGGGCCCTGTCGGGCTCTGTCGGGCTCTGTCGGGCTCTGTCGGGCTCTACTGGGCCCTGTCGGACACTGTCGTGCTCTGTCGGGCTCTGTCGGGTCCTGTCGGGCTCTGTCGGGCTCTACTGGGCCCTGTCGGGCTCTGTCGGGCCCTGTCGGGCTCTGTCGGGCTCTGTCGGGCTCTGTCGGGCTCTACTGGGCTCTGTCGGGCTCTGTCGGGCTCTGTCGGGCTCTACTGGGCCCTGTCGGGCCCTGTCGGGCTCTGTCGGGCCCTGTCGGGCTCTGTCGGGCCCTGTCGGGCACTGTAGGGCTCTGTCGGGCTGTGTCGGGCCCTGTCGGGCTCTGTCGGGCTCTGTCGGGCTCTGTCGGGCTCTACTGGGCCCTGTCGGACACTGTCGGGCTCTGTCGGGCTCTGTCGGGTCCTGTCGGGCTCTGTCGGGCTCTACTGGGCCCTGTCGGGCCCTGTCGGGCTCTGTCGGGCTCTGTCGGGCCCTGTCGGGCTCTGTTGGGCTCTGTCGGGCCCTGTCGGGCGCTGTCGGGCGCTGTCGGGCTCTGTCGGGCTCTGTCGGGCCCTGTCGGGCTCTGTCGGGCTCTGTCGGGCTCTGTCGGGCTCTACTGGGCCGGGTCGGGCTCTGTCGGGCTCTGTCGGGCTCTGTCGGGCTCTACTGGGCCCTGTCGGGCCCTGTCGGGCCCTGTCGGGCTCTGTCGGGCTCTACTGGGCTCTGTCGGGCTCTGTCGGGCTCTGTCAGGCTCTACTGGGCTCTGTCGGGCTCTGTCGGGCTCTGTCGGGCTCTACTGGGCCCTGTCGGGCTCTGTCGGGCCCTGTCGGGCTCTGTCGGGCTCTGTCGGGCTCTGTCGTACCCTGTCGGGCTCTGTCGGGCTCTGTCGGGCACTGTCGGGCTCTGTCGTACCCTGTCGGGCTCTGTCGGGCTCTGTCGGGCTCTACTGGGCTCTGTCGGGCTCTGTCGGGCTCTTACGGGCTCTGTCGGGCTCTACTGGGCCCTGTCGGGCTCTGTCGGGCCCTGTCGGGCTCTGTCGGGCTCTGTCGGGCTCTACTGGGCCCTGTCGGGCTCTGTCGGGCTCTGTCGGGCTCTGTCGGGCCCTGTCGGGCTCTGTCGGGCTCTACTGGGCCCTGTCGGGCTCTGTCGGGCTCTGTCGGGCTCTGTCGGGCCCTGTCGGGCTCTGTCGGGCTCTGTCGGGCTCTACTGGGCCCTGTCGGGCGCTGTCGGGCTCTGTCGGACTCTGTCGGGTTCTGTCGGGCTCTGTCGGGCCCTGTCGGGCTCTGTCGGGCTCTGTCGGGCACTACTGGGCCCTGTCGGGCCCTGTCGGGCTCTGTCGGGCTCTGTCGGGCTCTGTCGGGCTCTGTCGGGCTCTGTCGGGCTCTGTCGGGCCGTGTCGGGCGCTGTCGGGCTCTGTCGGGCTCTGTCGGGCTCTGTCGGGCTCTGTCGGGCTCTGTAGGGCTCTACTGGGCCCTGTCGGGCTCTGTCGGGCTCTGTCGGGCTCTGTCGGGCTCTGTCGTGCCCTGTCGGGCCCTGTCGGGCTCTGTCGGGCTCTGTCGCGCCCTGTCGGGCTCTGTCGGGCTCTGTCGCGCCCTGTCGGGCTCTGTCTGGCTCTGTCGGGCTCTGTCGGGCCCTGTCGGGCTCTGTCGGGCTCTGTCGGGCTCTGTCGGGCTCTACTGGGCCCTGTCGGACTCTGTCGGGATCTGTCGGGCTCTGTCGGGCTCTGTCGGGCTCTGACGGGTTCTGTCGGGCTCTGTCGGGCTCTGTCGGGCTCTACTGGGCCCTGTCGGGCTCTGTCGGGCTCTGTCGGGCCCTGTCGGGCCCTGTCGGGCTCTGTCGGGCTCTGTCGGGCTCTGTCGGGCTCTACTGGGCCCTGTCGGGCGCTGTCGGGCTCTGTCGGGCTCTGTCGGGCTCTGTCGGGCTCTGTCGGGTTCTTCTGGGCTCTGTCGGGCCCTGTCGGGCCCTGTCGGGCCCTGTCGGTCCCTGTCGGGCTCTGTCGGGCTCTACTGGGCCCTGTCGGGCCCTGTCTGGCCCTGTCGGGCTCTGTCGGGCTCTGTCGGGCTCTGTCGGGCCCTGTCGGGCTCTGTCGGGCTCTGTCGGGCTCTGTCGGGTTCTACTGGGCTCTGTCGGGCCCTGTCGGGCCCTGTCGGGCCCTGTCGGTCCCTGTCGGGCTCTGTCGGGCTCTACTGGGCCCTGTCGGGCCCTGTCTGGCCCTGTCGGGCTCTGTCGGGCCCTGTCGGGCCCTGTCGGGCTCTGTCGGGCTCTGTCGGGCTCTGTCGGGCTCTGTCGGGCTCTGTCGGGCTCTGTCGGGCTCTGTCGGGCTCTGTCGGGCCCTCTCGGCTCTGTCGGGCTCTACTGGGCCCTGTCGGGCCCTGTCGGGCTCTGTCGCGCTCTGTCGGGCTCTGTCGGGCCCTGTCGGGCTCTGTCGGGCTCTGTCGGGCTCTGTCGGGCTCTACTGGGCCCTGTCGGGCTCTGTCGGGCCCTGTCGGGCTCTGTCGGGCCCTGTCGGGCCCTGTCGGGCTCTGTCGGGCTCTACTGGGCCCTGTCGGGCTCTGTCGGGCTCTGTCGGGCTCTGTCGGGCTCTGTCGGGCTCTACTGGGCCCTGTCGGGCTCTGTCGGGCTCTGTCGGGCCCTGTCGGGCCCTGTCGGGCTCTGTCAGGCTCTGTCGGGCTCTGTCGGGCTCTACTGGGCCCTGTCGGGCCCTGTCGGGCCCTGTCGGGCTCTACTGGGCTCTACTGGGCTCTGTCGTGCTGTTTCGGGCTCTACTGGGCCCTGTCGGGCCCTGTCGGGCCCTGTCGGGCCCTGTCGGGCTCTGTTGGGCTCTGTTGGGCCCTGTCGGGCTCTGTCGGGCTCTGTCGGGCTCTACTGGGCTCTACTGGGCTCTGTCGGGCTCTGTCGGGCTCTACTGGGCCCTGGCAGGCCCTGTCGGGCCCTGTCGGGCTCTGTCGGGCTCTACTGGGCTCTGTCGGGCTCTGTCGGGCTCTGTCGGGCTCTACTGGGCTCTGTCGGGCTCTGTCGGGCTCTGTCGGGCTCTGTCGGGCTCTGTCGGGCTCTACTGGGCTCTGTCGGGCTCTACTGGGCCCTGTCGGGCCCTGTCGGGCTCTGTCGGGCCCTGTCGGGCTCTGTCGGGCCCTGTCGGGCACTGTCGGGCTCTGTCGGGCTGTGTCGGGCCCTGTCGGGCTCTGTCGGGCTCTGTCGGGCTCTGTCGGGCTCTACTGGGCCCTGTCGGACACTGTCGGGCTCTGTCGGGCTCTGTCGGGTCCTGTCGGGCTCTGTCGGGCTCTGTCGGGCTCTGTCGGGCTCTGTCGGGCTCTACTGGGCCCTGTCGGGCCCTGTCGGGCTCTGTCGGGCCCTGTCGGGCTCTGTCGGGCCCTGTCGGGCACTGTCGGGCCCTGTCGGGCCCTGTCGGGCCCTGTCGGGCTCTGTCGGGCTCTGTCGGGCTCTGTCGGGCTCTACTGGGCCCTGTCGGACACTGTCGGGCTCTGTCGGGCTCTGTCGGGTCCTGTCGGGCTCTGTCGGGCTCTACTGGGCCCTGTCGGGCTCTGTCGGGCCCTGTCGGGCTCTGTCGGGCTCTGTCGGGCTCTGTCGGGCTCTACTGGGCTCTGTCGGGCTCTGTCGGGCTCTGTCGGGCTCTACTGGGCCCTGTCGGGCCCTGTCGGGCTCTGTCGGGCCCTGTCGGGCTCTGTCGGGCCCTGTCGGGCACTGTAGGGCTCTGTCGGGCCCTGTCGGGCCCTGTCGGGCTCTGTCGGGCTCTGTCGGGCTCTGTCGGGCTCTGTCGGGTTCTGTCGGGCTCTGTCGGGCTCTACTGGGCCCTGTCGGGCCCTGTCGGGCCCTGTCGGGCTCTGTCGGGCTCTACTGGGCTCTGTCGGGCTCTGTCGGGCTCTGTCGGGCTCTACTGGGCCCTGTCGGGCCCTGTCGGGCTCTGTCGGGCTCTGTCGTGCCCTGTCGGGTTCTGTCGGGCTCTGTCAGGCTCTGTCGGGCTCTACTGGGCCCTGTCGGACTCTGTCGGGCTCTGTCGGGCTCTGTCGGGCTCTGTCGGGCTCTACTGGGCCCTGTCGGGCTCTGTCGGGCTCTGTCGGGCACTGTCGGGCTCTGTCGGGCTCTACTGGGCCCTGTCGGACTCTGTCGGGCTCTGTCGGGCTCTGTCGGGCTCTGTCGGGCTCTGACGGGTTATGTCGGGCTCTCTCGGGCTCTGTCGGGCTCTACTGGGCCCTGTCGGGCCCTGTCGGGCTCTGTCGGGCTCTGTCGGGCTCTGTCGGGCTCTGTCGGGCTCTACTGGGCCCTGTCGGGCGCTGTCGGGCTCTGTCGGGCTCTGTCGGGCTCTGTCGGGCCCTGTCGGGCTCTGTCGGGCTCTGTCGGGCTCTACTGGGCCCTGTCGGGTTCTGTCGGGCTCTGTCGGGCTCTGTCGGGCTCTACTGGGCCCTGTCGGGCTCTGTCGGGCTCTATCGGGCCCTGTCGGGCTCTGTCGGGCTCTGTCGGGCTCTGTCGGGCTCTGTCGGGCCCTCTCGGCTCTGTCGGGCTCTACTGGGCCCTGTCGGGCTCTGTCGGGCTCTGTCGGGCCCTGTCGGGCTCTGTCGGGCTCTGTCGGGCTCTGTCGGGCTCTACTGGGCCCTGTCGGGCTCTGTCGGGCCCTGTCGGGCCCTGTCGGGCTCTGTCGGGCTCTACTGGGCCCTGTCGGGCTCTGTCGGGCTCTGTCGGGCTCTGTCGGGCTCTGTGGGGCTCTACTGGGCTCTGTCGGTCTCTGTCGGGCTCTGTCGGGCCCTGTCGGGCCCCGTCGGGCTCTGTCAGGCTCTGTCGGGCTCTGTCGGGCTCTACTGGGCCCTGTCAGGCCCTGTCGGGCCCTGTCGCGCTCTGTCGGGCTCTGTCGGGCCCTGTCGGGCTCTGTCGGGCTCTGTCGGGCTCTACTGGGCCCTGTCGGGCCCTGTCGGGCTCTGTCGGGCCCTGTCGGGCTCTGTCGGGCCCTGTCGGGCACTGTAGGGCTCTGTCGGGCCCTGTCGGGCCCTGTCGGGCTCTGTCGGGCTCTGTCGGGCTCTGTCGGGCTCTACTGGGCCCTGTCGGACACTGTCGGGCTCTGTCGGGCTCTGTCGGGTCCTGTCGGGCTCTGTCGGGCTCTACTGGGCCCTGTCGGGCCCTGTCGGGCTCTGTCGGGCTCTGTCGGGCCCTGTCGGGCTCTGTTGGGCTCTGTCGGGCCCTGTCGGGCGCTGTCGGGCGCTGTCGGGCTCTGTCGGGCTCTGTCGGGCCCTGTCGGGCTCTGTCGGGCTCTGTCGGGCTCTGTCGGGCTCTACTGGGCCGGGTCGGGCTCTGTCGGGCTCTGTCGGGCTCTGTCGGGCTCTACTGGGCCCTGTCGGGCCCTGTCGGGCCCTGTCGGGCTCTGTCGGGCTCTGTCGGGCTCTACTGGGCCCTCTCGGGCTCTGTCGGGTTCTGTCGGGCTCTGTCGGGCTCTACTGGGCCCTGTCGGGCTCTGTCGGGTTCTGTCGGGCTCTGTCGGGCTCTACTGGGCTCTGTCGGGCTCTGTCGGGCTCTGTCGGGCTCTACTGGGCCCTGTCGGGCCCTGTCGGGCTCTGTCGGGCTCTGTCGGGCCCTGTCGGGTTCTGTCGGGCTCTGTCAGGCTCTGTCGGGCTCTACTGGGCCCTGTCGGACTCTGTCGGGCTCTGTCGGGCTCTGTCGGGCTCTGTCGGGCTCTACTGGGCCCTGTCGGGCTCTGTCGGGCTCTGTCGGGCACTGTCGGGCTCTGTCGGGCTCTACTGGGCCCTGTCGGACTCTGTCGGGCTCTGTCGGGCTCTGTCGGGCTCTGTCGGGCTCTGACGGGTTATGTCGGGCTCTCTCGGGCTCTGTCGGGCTCTACTGGGCCCTGTCGGGCCCTGTCGGGCTCTGTCGGGCTCTGTCGGGCTCTGTCGGGCTCTGTCGGGCTCTACTGGGCCCTGTCGGGCGCTGTCGGGCTCTGTCGGGCTCTGTCGGGCTCTGTCGGGCCCTGTCGGGCTCTGTCGGGCTCTGTCGGGCTCTACTGGGCCCTGTCGGGTTCTGTCGGGCTCTGTCGGGCTCTGTCGGGCTCTACTGGGCCCTGTCGGGCTCTGTCGGGCTCTATCGGGCCCTGTCGGGCTCTGTCGGGCTCTGTCGGGCTCTGTCGGGCTCTGTCGGGCCCTCTCGGCTCTGTCGGGCTCTACTGGGCCCTGTCGGGCTCTGTCGGGCTCTGTCGGGCTCTGTCGGGCTCTGTCGGGCTCTGTCGGGCCCTGTCGGGCTCTACTGGGCCCTGTCGGGCTCTGTCGGGCCCTGTCGGGCCCTGTCGGGCTCTGTCGGGCTCTACTGGGCCCTGTCGGGCTCTGTCGGGCTCTGTCGGGCTCTGTCGGGCTCTGTGGGGCTCTACTGGGCTCTGTCGGTCTCTGTCGGGCTCTGTCGGGCCCTGTCGGGCCCCGTCGGGCTCTGTCAGGCTCTGTCGGGCTCTGTCGGGCTCTACTGGGCCCTGTCAGGCCCTGTCGGGCCCTGTCGCGCTCTGTCGGGCTCTGTCGGGCCCTGTCGGGCCCTGTCGGGCTCTGTCGGGCTCTGTCGGGCTCTGTCGGGCTCTACTGGGCCCTGTCGGGCTCTGTCGGGCCCTGTCGGGCTCTGTCGGGCCCTGTCGGGCCCTGTCGGGCTCTGTCGGGCTCTACTGGGCCCTGTCGGGCTCTGTCGGGCTCTGTCGGGCTCTGTCGGGCTCTGTCGGGCTCTACTGGGCCCTGTCGGGCTCTGTCGGGCTCTGTCGGGCCCTGTCGGGCCCTGTCGGGCTCTGTCAGGCTCTGTCGGGCTCTGTCGGGCTCTACTGGGCCCTGTCGGGCCCTGTCGGGCCCTGTCGGGCTCTACTGGGCTCTACTGGGCTCTGTCGTGCTGTTTCGGGCTCTACTGGGCCCTGTCGGGCCCTGTCGGGCCCTGTCGGGCCCTGTCGGGCTCTGTTGGGCTCTGTTGGGCCCTGTCGGGCTCTGTCGGGCTCTGTCGGGCTCTACTGGGCTCTACTGGGCTCTGTCGGGCTCTGTCGGGCTCTACTGGGCCCTGGCGGGCCCTGTCGGGCCCTGTCGGGCTCTGTCGGGCTCTACTGGGCTCTGTCGGGCTCTGTCGGGCTCTGTCGGGCTCTGTCGGGCTCTGTTGGGCTCTGTTGGGCCCTGTCGGGCTCTGTCGGGCTCTGTCGGGCTCTACTGGGCTCTGTCGGGCTCTGTCGGGCTCTGTCGGGCTCTGTCGGGCTCTGTCGGGCTCTACTGGGCTCTGTCGGGCTCTGTCGGGCTCTGTCGGGCTCTACTGGGCCCTGTCGGGCCCTGTCGGGCTCTGTCGGGCCCTGTCGGGCTCTGTCGGGCCCTGTCGGGCACTCTCGGGCTCTGTCGGGCTGTGTCGGGCCCTGTCGGGCTCTGTCGGGCTCTGTCGGGCTCTGTCGGGCTCTACTGGGCCCTGTCGGACACTGTCGGGCTCTGTCGGGCTCTGTCGGGTCCTGTCGGGTCCTGTCGGGCTCTGTCGGGCTCTGTCGGGCTCTGTCGGGCTCTACTGGGCTCTGTCGGGCTCTGTCGGGCTCTGTCGGGCTCTACTGGGCCCTGTCGGGCCCTGTCGGGCTCTGTCGGGCCCTGTCGGGCTCTGTCGGGCCCTGTCGGGCACTGTCGGGCTCTGTCGGGCTGTGTCGGGCCCTGTCGGGCTCTGTCGGGCTCTGTCGGGCTCTGTCGGGCTCTACTGGGCCCTGTCGGACACTGTCGGGCTCTGTCGGGCTCTGTCGGGTCCTGTCGGGCTCTGTCGGGCTCTACTGGGCCCTGTCGGGCTCTGTCGGGCCCTGTCGGGCTCTGTCGGGCTCTGTCGGGCTCTGTCGGGCTCTACTGGGCCCTGTCGGGCCCTGTCGGGCTCTGTCGGGCTCTGTCGGGCCCTGTCGGGCTCTGTTGGGCTCTGTCGGGCCCTGTCGGGCGCTGTCGGGCGCTGTCGGGCTCTGTCGGGCTCTGTCGGGCCCTGTCGGGCTCTGTCGGGCTCTGTCGGGCTCTGTCGGGCTCTACTGGGCCGGGTCGGGCTCTGTCGGGCTCTGTCGGGCTCTGTCGGGCTCTACTGGGCCCTGTCGGGCCCTGTCGGGCCCTGTCGGGCTCTGTCGGGCTCTGTCGGGCTCTACTGGGCCCTCTCGGGCTCTGTCGGGTTCTGTCGGGCTCTGTCGGGCTCTACTGGGCCCTGTCGGGCTCTGTCGGGTTCTGTCGGGCTCTGTCGGGCTCTACTGGGCCCTGTCGGGCTCTGTCGGGCTCTGTCGGGCTCTACTGGGCCCTGTCGGGCCCTGTCGGGCTCTGTCGGGCTCTGTCGTGCCCTGTCGGGTTCTGTCGGGCTCTGTCAGGCTCTGTCGGGCTCTACTGGGCCCTGTCGGACTCTGTCGGGCTCTGTCGGGCTCTGTCGGGCTCTGTCGGGCTCTACTGGGCCCTGTCGGGCTCTGTCGGGCCCTGTCGGGCCCTGTCGGGCTCTGTCGGGCTCTGTCGGGCTCTGTCGGGCTCTACTGGGCCCTGTCGGGCTCTGTCGGGCTCTGTCGGGCTCTGTCGGGCTCTTTCGGGCTCTACTGGGCTCTGTCGGGCCCTGTCGGGCTCTGTCGGGCTCTGTCGGGCTCTGTCGGGCACTGTCGGGCTCTGTCGGGCTCTACTGGGCCCTGTCGGACTCTGTCGGGCTCTGTCGGGCTCTGTCGGGCTCTGTCGGGCTCTGACGGGTTATGTCGGGCTCTCTCGGGCTCTGTCGGGCTCTACTGGGCCCTGTCGGGCCCTGTCGGGCTCTGTCGGGCTCTGTCGGGCTCTGTCGGGCTCTGTCGGGCTCTACTGGGCCCTGTCGGGCGCTGTCGGGCTCTGTCGGGCTCTGTCGGGCTCTGTCGGGCCCTGTCGGGCTCTGTCGGGCTCTGTCGGGCTCTACTGGGCCCTGTCGGGTTCTGTCGGGCTCTGTCGGGCTCTGTCGGGCTCTACTGGGCCCTGTCGGGCTCTGTCGGGCTCTATCGGGCCCTGTCGGGCTCTGTCGGGCTCTGTCGGGCTCTGTCGGGCTCTGTCGGGCCCTCTCGGCTCTGTCGGGCTCTACTGGGCCCTGTCGGGCTCTGTCGGGCTCTGTCGGGCCCTGTCGGGCTCTGTCGGGCTCTGTCGGGCTCTGTCGGGCTCTACTGGGCCCTGTCGGGCTCTGTCGGGCCCTGTCGGGCCCTGTCGGGCTCTGTCGGGCTCTACTGGGCCCTGTCGGGCTCTGTCGGGCTCTGTCGGGCTCTGTCGGGCTCTGTGGGGCTCTACTGGGCTCTGTCGGTCTCTGTCGGGCTCTGTCGGGCCCTGTCGGGCCCCGTCGGGCTCTGTCAGGCTCTGTCGGGCTCTGTCGGGCTCTACTGGGCCCTGTCAGGCCCTGTCGGGCCCTGTCGGGCTCTGTCGGGCCCTGTCGGGCCCTGTCGGGCTCTGTCGGGCTCTGTCGGGCCCTGTCGGGCTCTCTCGGGCTCTGTCGGGCTCTGTCGGGCTCTACTGGGCTCTACTGGGCTCTGTCGGGCTCTGTCGGGCTCTACTGGGCCCTGTCGGGCCCTGTCGGGCCCTGTCGGGCTCTGTCGGGCTCTACTGGGCTCTGTCGGGCTCTTTCGGGCTCTGTCGGGCTCTACTGGGCTCTGTCGGGCTCTGTCGGGCTCTGTCGGGCTCTGTCGGGCTCTACTGGGCCCTGTCGGGCTCTGTCGGGCCCTGTCGGGCTCTGTCGGGCTCTGTCGGGCCCTGTCGGGCCCTGTCGGGCTCTGTCGGGCCCTGTCGGGCTCTGTCGGGCTCTGTCGGGCTCTACTGGGCTCTGTCGGGCTCTGTCGGGCCCTGTCGGGCTCTGTCGGGCTCTGTCGGGCCGTGTCGGGCGCTGTCGGGCTCTGTCGGGCTCTGTCGGGCTCTGTCGGGCCCTGTCGGGCTCTGTCGGGCTCTGTCGGGCTCTGTCGGGCTCTACTGGGCCCTGTCGGGCTCTGTCGGGCTCTGTCGGGCTCTGTCGGGCTCTAATGGGCCCTGTCTGGCCCTGTCGGGCTCTGTCGGGCTCTGTCGTGCCCTGTCGGGCTCTGTCGGGCTCTGTCGGGCTCTGTCGGGCTCTGTCGGGCTCTACTGGGCCCTGTCGGGCTCTGTCGGGATCTGTCGGGCTCTGTCGGGCTCTGTCGGGCTCTGACGGGTTCTGTCGGGCTCTGTCGGGCTCTGTCGGGCTCTACTGGGCCCTGTCGGGCTCTGTCGGGCTCTGTCGGGCTCTGTCGGGCCCTGTCAGGCTCTGTCGGGCTCTGTCGGGCTCTGTCGGGCTCTACTGGGCCCTGTCGGGCGCTGTCGGGCTCTGTCGGGCTCTGTCGGGCTCTGTCGGGCTCTACTGGGCTCTGTCAGGCCCTGTCGGGCCCTGTCGGGCCCTGTCGGTCCCTGTCGGGCTCTGTCGGGCTCTACTGGGCCCTGTCGGGCCCTGTCTGGCTCTGTCGGGCCCTGTCGGGCTCTGTCGGGCTCTGTCGGGCCCTGTCGGGCCCTGTCGGGCTCTGTCGGGCTCTGTCGGGCTCTGTCGGGCCCTCTCGGCTCTGTCGGGCTCTACTGGGCCCTGTCGGGCCCTGTCGGGCTCTGTCGCGCTCTGTCGGGCTCTGTCGGGCCCTGTCGGGCTCTGTCGGGCTCTGTCGGGCTCTGTCGGGCTCTGTCGGGCTCTGTCGGGCTCTACTGGGCCCTGTCGGGCTCTGTCGGGCCCTGTCGGGCTCTGTCGGGCCCTGTCGGGCCCTGTCGGGCTCTGTCGGGCTCTACTGGGCCCTGTCGGGCTCTGTCGGGCTCTGTCGGGCTCTGTCGGGCTCTACTGGGCCCTGTCGGGCTCTGTCGGGCTCTGTCGGGCCCTGTCGGGCCCTGTCGGGCTCTGTCAGGCTCTGTCGGGCTCTGTCGGGCTCTACTGGGCCCTGTCGGGCCCTGTCGGGCCCTGTCGGGCTCTACTGGGCTCTACTGGGCTCTGTCGGGCTCTTTCGGGCTCTAGTGGGCCCTGTCGGGCCCTGTCGGGCCCTGTCGGGCCCTGTCGGGCTCTGTTGGGCTCTGTCGGGCCCTGTCGGGCTCTGTCAAGCTCTGTCGGGCTCTACTGGGCTCTACTGGGCTCTGTCGGGCTCTGTCGGGCTCTACTGGGCCCTGGCGGGCCCTGTCGGGCCCTGTCTGGCTCTGTCGGGCTCTACTGGGCTCTGTCGGGCTCTGTCGGGCTCTGTCGGGCTCTACTGGGCCCTGTCGGGCTCTGTCGGGCCCTGTCGGGCTCTGTCGGGCCCTGTCGGGCCCTGTCGGGCACTGTCGGGCTCTGTCGGGCTGTGTCGGGCCCTGTCGGGCTCTGTCGGGCCCTGTCGGACACTGTCGGGCTCTACTGGGCCCTGTCGGGCTCTGTCGGGCTCTGTCGGGCCCTGTCGGGCCCTGTCGGGCTCTGTCGGGCCCTGTCGGGCTCTGTCGGGCCCTGTCGGGCTCTGTCGGGCTCTGTCGGGCTCTACTGGGCTCTGTCGGGCTCTGTCGGGCTCTTACGGGCTCTGTCGGGCTCTACTGGGCCCTGTCGGGCTCTGTCGGGCTCTGTCGGGCCCTGTCGGGCTCTGTAGGGCTCTGTCGGGCCCTGTCGGGTTCTGTCGGGCTCTGTCGGGCTCTGTCGGGCTCTGTCGGGCTCTACTGGGCCCTTTCGGGCCCTGTCGGGCTCTGTCGGGCTCTGTCGGGCCCTGTCGGGCTCTGTCGGGCTCTGTCGGGCTCTGTCGGGCTCTACTGGGCCCTGTCGGGCTCTGTCGGGCCCTGTCGGGCTCTGTCGGGCTCTACTGGGCCCTGTCGGGCTCTGTCGGGCCCTGTCGGGCCCTGTCGGGCTCTGTCGGGCTCTGTCGGGCTCTGTCGGGCCCTCTCGGCTCTGTCGGGCTCTACTGGGCCCTGTCGGGCCCTGTCGGGCCCTGTCGGGCTCTGTCGGGCTCTGTCGGGCCCTGTCGGGCTCTGTCGGGCTCTGTCGGGCCCTGTCGGGCTCTACTGGGCCCTGTCGGACTCTGTCGGGCTCTGTCGGGCTCTGTCGGGCTCTGACGGGTTCTGTCGGGCTCTGTCGGGCTCTGTCGGGCTCTACTGGGCCCTGTCGGGCTCTGTCGGGCTCTGTCGGGCCCTGTCGGGCTCTGTCGGGCTCTGTCGGGCTCTGTCGGGCTCTGTCGGTCTCTACTGGGCCCTGTCGGGCCCTGTCGGGCTCTGTCGGGCTCTACTGGGCCCTGTCGGGCTCTGTCGGGCTCTGTCGGGCTATGTCGGGCTCTGTCGGGCTCTACTGGGCCCTGTCGGGCGCTGTCGGGCTCTGTCGGGCTCTGTCGGGCTCTGTCGGGTTCTACTGGGCTCTGTCGGGCCCTGTCGGGCCCTGTCGGGCCCTGTCGGTCCCTGTCGGGCCCTGTCGGGCTCTACTGGGCCCTGTCGGGCCCTGTCTGGCCCTGTCGGGCTCTGTCGGGCTCTGTCGGGCCCTGTCGGGCTCTGTCGGGCTCTGTCGGGCTCTGTCGGGCCCTCTCGGCTCTGTCGGGCTCTACTGGGCCCTGTCGGGCCCTGTCGGGCTCTGTCGCGCTCTGTCGGGCTCTGTCGGGCCCTGTCGGGCTCTGTCGGGCTCTGTCGGGCTCTGTCGGGCTCTACTGGGCCCTGTCGGGCTCTGTCGGGCTCTGTCGGGCTCTGTCGGGCCCTGTCAGGCTCTGTCGGGCTCTGTCGGGCTCTACTGGGCTCTACTGGGCTCTGTCGGGCTCTGTCGGGCTCTACTGGGCCCTGGCGGGCCCTGTCGGGCCCTGTCGGGCTCTGTCGGGCTCTACTGGGCTCTGTCGGGCTCTGTCGGGCTCTACTGGGCCCTGTCGGGCTCTGTCGGGCCCTGTCGGGCCCTGTCGGGCTCTGTCAGGCTCTGTCGGGCTCTGTCGGGCTCTACTGGGCCCTGTCGGGCCCTGTCGGGCCCTGTCGGGCTCTACTGGGCTCTACTGGGCTCTGTCGGGCTCTTTCGGGCTCTACTGGGCCCTGTCGGGCCCTGTCGGGCCCTGTCGGGCCCTGTCGGGCTCTGTTGGGCTCTGTCGGGCCCTGTCGGGCTCTGTCGGGCTCTGTCGGGCTCTACTGGGCTCTACTGGGCTCTGTCGGGCTCTGTCGGGCTCTACTGGGCCCTGGCGGGCCCTGTCGGGCCCTGTCGGGCTCTGTCGGGCTCTACTGGGCTCTGTCGGGCTCTGTCGGGCTCTGTCGGGCTCTACTGGGCCCTGTCGGGCTCTGTCGGGCTCTGTCGGGCCCTGTCGGGCTCTGTCGGGCCCTGTCGGGCACTGTCGGGCTCTGTCGGGCTGTGTCGGGCCCTGTCGGGCTCTGTCGGGCCCTGTCGGACACTGTCGGGCTCTACTGGGCCCTGTCGGGCTCTGTCGGGCTCTGTCGGGCTCTGTCGGGCTCTACTGGGCCCTGTCGGGCTCTGTCGGGCTCTGTCGGGCCCTGTCGGGCCCTGTCGGGCTCTGTCGGGCTCTACTGGGCCCTGTCGGGCCCTGTCGGGCTCTGTCGGGTTCTGTCGGGCCCTGTCGGGCTCTGTCGGGCTCTGTCGGGCTCTGTCGGGCTCTACTGGGCCCTGTCGGGCTCTGTCGGGCCCTTTCGGGCTCTGTCGGGCTCTACTGGGCCCTGTCGGGCTCTGTCGGGCCCTGTCGGGCCCTGTCGGGCTCTGTCGGGCTCTGTAGGGCTCTGTCGGGCTCTGTCGGGCCCTCTCGGCTCTGTCGGGCTCTACTGGGCCCTGTCGGGCCCTGTCGGGCTCTGTCGGGCTCTGTCGGGCCCTGTCGGGCTCTGTCGGGCTCTGTCGGGCCCTGTCGGGCTCTACTGGGCCCTGTCGGACTCTGTCGGGCTCTGTCGGGCTCTGTCGGGCTCTGACGGGTTCTGTCGGGCTCTGTCGGGCTCTGTCGGGCTCTACTGGGCCCTGTCGGGCTCTGTCGGGCTCTGTCGGGCTCTGTCGGGCCCTGTCGGGCTCTGTCGGGCTCTGTCGGGCTCTGTCGGTCTCTACTGGGCCCTGTCGGGCCCTGTCGGGCTCTGTCGGGCTCTACTGGGCCCTGTCGGGCTCTGTCGGGCTCTGTCGGGCTCTGTCGGGCTCTACTGGGCCCTGTCGGGCGCTGTCGGGCTCTGTCGGGCTCTGTCGGGCTCTGTCGGGTTCTACTGGGCTCTGTCGGGCCCTGTCGGGCCCTGTCGGGCCCTGTCGGTCCCTGTCGGGCCCTGTCGGGCTCTACTGGGCCCTGTCGGGCCCTGTCTGGCCCTGTCGGGCTCTGTCGGGCCCTGTCGGGCCCTGTCGGGCTCTGTCGGGCTCTGTCGGGCTCTGTCGGGCTCTGTCGGGCCCTCTCGGCTCTGTCGGGCTCTACTGGGCCCTGTCGGGCCCTGTCGGGCTCTGTCGCGCTCTGTCGGGCTCTGTCGGGCCCTGTCGGGCTCTGTCGGGCTCTGTCGGGCTCTGTCGGGCTCTACTGGGCCCTGTCGGGCTCTGTCGGGCCCTGTCGGGCCCTGTCGGGCTCTGTCGGGCTCTACTGGGCCCTGTCGGGCTCTGTCGGGCCCTGTCGGGCTCTGTCGGGCCCTGTCGGGCCCTGTCGGGCTCTGTCGGGCTCTACTGGGCCCTGTCGGGCTCTGTCGGGCTCTGTCGGGCTCTGTCGGGCTCTACTGGGCCCTGTCGGGCTCTGTCGGGCTCTGTCGGGCCCTGTCGGGCCCTGTCGGGCTCTGTCAGGCTCTGTCGGGCTCTGTCGGGCTCTACTGGGCCCTGTCGGGCCCTGTCGGGCCCTGTCGGGCTCTACTGGGCTCTACTGGGCTCTGTCGGGCTCTTTCGGGCTCTAGTGGGCCCTGTCGGGCCCTGTCGGGCCCTGTCGGGCCCTGTCGGGCTCTGTTGGGCTCTGTCGGGCCCTGTCGGGCTCTGTCGGGCTCTGTCGGGCTCTACTGGGCTCTACTGGGCTCTGTCGGGCTCTGTCGGGCTCTACTGGGCCCTGGCGGGCCCTGTCGGGCCCTGTCTGGCTCTGTCGGGCTCTACTGGGCTCTGTCGGGCTCTGTCGGGCTCTGTCGGGCTCTACTGGGCCCTGTCGGGCTCTGTCGGGCTCTGTCGGGCCCTGTCGGGCTCTGTCGGGCCCTGTCGGGCACTGTCGGGCTCTGTCGGGCTGTGTCGGGCCCTGTCGGGCTCTGTCGGGCCCTGTCGGACACTGTCGGGCTCTACTGGGCCCTGTCGGGCTCTGTCGGGCTCTGTCGGGCCCTGTCGGGCCCTGTCGGGCTCTGTCGGGCCCTGTCGGGCTCTGTCGGGCTCTGTCGGGCTCTACTGGGCTCTGTCGGGCTCTGTCGGGCTCTTACGGGCTCTGTCGGGCTCTACTGGGCCCTGTCGGGCTCTGTCGGGCTCTGTCGGGCCCTGTCGGGCTCTGTAGGGCTCTGTCGGGCCCTGTCGGGCTCTGTCGGGCTCTGTCGGGCTCTGTCGGGCTCTGTCGGGCTCTACTGGGCCCTGTCGGGCTCTGTCGGGCTCTGTCGGGCTCTGTCGGGCCCTGTCGGGCTCTGTCGGGCTCTGTCGGGCTCTGTCGGGCTCTACTGGGCCCTGTCGGGCTCTGTCGGGCTCTGTCGGGCTCTGTCGGGCTCTACTGGGCCCTGTCGGGCCCTGTCGGGCCCTGTCGGGCTCTGTCGGGCTCTGTCGGGCCCTCTCGGCTCTGTCGGGCTCTACTGGGCCCTTTCGGGCCCTGTCGGGCTCTGTCGGGCTCTGTCGGGCCCTGTCGGGCTCTGTCGGGCTCTGTCGGGCCCTGTCGGGCTCTACTGGGCCCTGTCGGACTCTGTCGGGCTCTGTCGGGCTCTGTCGGGCTCTGACGGGTTCTGTCGGGCTCTGTCGGGCTCTGTCGGGCTCTACTGGGCCCTGTCGGGCTCTGTCGGGCTCTGTCGGGCTCTGTCGGGCCCTGTCGGGCTCTGTCGTGCCCTGTCGGGCTCTGTCGGTCTCTACTGGCCCCTGTCGGGCCCTGTCGGGCTCTGTCGGGCTCTACTGGGCCCTGTCGGGCTCTGTCGGGCTCTGTCGGGCTCTGTCGGGCTCTGTCGGGCTCTACTGGGCCCTTTCGGGCCCTGTCGGGCTCTGTCGGGCTCTGTCGGGCCCTGTCGGGCTCTGTCGGGCTCTGTCGGGCTCTGTCGGGCTCTACTGGGCCCTGTCGGGCTCTGTCGGGCCCTGTCGGGCTCTGTCGGGCTCTACTGGGCCCTGTCGGGCTCTGTCGGGCCCTGTCGGGCCCTGTCGGGCTCTGTCGGGCTCTGTCGGGCTCTGTCGGGCCCTCTCGGCTCTGTCGGGCTCTACTGGGCCCTGTCGGGCCCTGTCGGGCCCTGTCGGGCTCTGTCGGGCTCTGTCGGGCCCTGTCGGGCTCTGTCGGGCTCTGTCGGGCCCTGTCGGGCTCTACTGGGCCCTGTCGGACTCTGTCGGGCTCTGTCGGGCTCTGTCGGGCTCTGACGGGTTCTGTCGGGCTCTGTCGGGCTCTGTCGGGCTCTACTGGGCCCTGTCGGGCTCTGTCGGGCTCTGTCGGGCCCTGTCGGGCTCTGTCGGGCTCTGTCGGGCTCTGTCGGGCTCTGTCGGTCTCTACTGGGCCCTGTCGGGCCCTGTCGGGCTCTGTCGGGCTCTACTGGGCCCTGTCGGGCTCTGTCGGGCTCTGTCGGGCTATGTCGGGCTCTGTCGG
The DNA here is from genome assembly GCF_036013445.1 of Caloenas nicobarica. Taxonomy (NCBI): domain Eukaryota; kingdom Metazoa; phylum Chordata; class Aves; order Columbiformes; family Columbidae; genus Caloenas; species Caloenas nicobarica. The sequence continues at coordinate 158,705 of NW_027017233.1, forward strand.
GCTCTACTGGGCCCTGTCGGGCGCTGTCGGGCTCTGTCGGGCTCTGTCGGGCTCTGTCGGGTTCTACTGGGCTCTGTCGGGCCCTGTCGGGCCCTGTCGGGCCCTGTCGGTCCCTGTCGGGCCCTGTCGGGCTCTACTGGGCCCTGTCGGGCCCTGTCTGGCCCTGTCGGGCTCTGTCGGGCTCTGTCGGGCCCTGTCGGGCTCTGTCGGGCTCTGTCGGGCTCTGTCGGGCCCTCTCGGCTCTGTCGGGCTCTACTGGGCCCTGTCGGGCCCTGTCGGGCTCTGTCGCGCTCTGTCGGGCTCTGTCGGGCCCTGTCGGGCTCTGTCGGGCTCTGTCGGGCTCTGTCGGGCTCTACTGGGCCCTGTCGGGCTCTGTCGGGCTCTGTCGGGCTCTGTCGGGCCCTGTCAGGCTCTGTCGGGCTCTGTCGGGCTCTACTGGGCTCTACTGGGCTCTGTCGGGCTCTGTCGGGCTCTACTGGGCCCTGGCGGGCCCTGTCGGGCCCTGTCGGGCTCTGTCGGGCTCTACTGGGCTCTGTCGGGCTCTGTCGGGCTCTACTGGGCCCTGTCGGGCTCTGTCGGGCCCTGTCGGGCCCTGTCGGGCTCTGTCAGGCTCTGTCGGGCTCTGTCGGGCTCTACTGGGCCCTGTCGGGCCCTGTCGGGCCCTGTCGGGCTCTACTGGGCTCTACTGGGCTCTGTCGGGCTCTTTCGGGCTCTACTGGGCCCTGTCGGGCCCTGTCGGGCCCTGTCGGGCCCTGTCGGGCTCTGTTGGGCTCTGTCGGGCCCTGTCGGGCTCTGTCGGGCTCTGTCGGGCTCTACTGGGCTCTACTGGGCTCTGTCGGGCTCTGTCGGGCTCTACTGGGCCCTGGCGGGCCCTGTCGGGCCCTGTCGGGCTCTGTCGGGCTCTACTGGGCTCTGTCGGGCTCTGTCGGGCTCTGTCGGGCTCTACTGGGCCCTGTCGGGCTCTGTCGGGCTCTGTCGGGCCCTGTCGGGCTCTGTCGGGCCCTGTCGGGCACTGTCGGGCTCTGTCGGGCTGTGTCGGGCCCTGTCGGGCTCTGTCGGGCCCTGTCGGACACTGTCGGGCTCTACTGGGCCCTGTCGGGCTCTGTCGGGCTCTGTCGGGCTCTGTCGGGCTCTACTGGGCCCTGTCGGGCTCTGTCGGGCTCTGTCGGGCTCTGTCGGGCCCTGTCGGGCTCTGTCGGGCTCTACTGGGCCCTGTCGGGCCCTGTCGGGCTCTGTCGGGTTCTGTCGGGCCCTGTCGGGCTCTGTCGGGCTCTGTCGGGCTCTGTCGGGCTCTACTGGGCCCTGTCGGGCTCTGTCGGGCCCTTTCGGGCTCTGTCGGGCTCTACTGGGCCCTGTCGGGCTCTGTCGGGCCCTGTCGGGCCCTGTCGGGCTCTGTCGGGCTCTGTAGGGCTCTGTCGGGCTCTGTCGGGCCCTCTCGGCTCTGTCGGGCTCTACTGGGCCCTGTCGGGCCCTGTCGGGCTCTGTCGGGCTCTGTCGGGCCCTGTCGGGCTCTGTCGGGCTCTGTCGGGCCCTGTCGGGCTCTACTGGGCCCTGTCGGACTCTGTCGGGCTCTGTCGGGCTCTGTCGGGCTCTGACGGGTTCTGTCGGGCTCTGTCGGGCTCTGTCGGGCTCTACTGGGCCCTGTCGGGCTCTGTCGGGCTCTGTCGGGCTCTGTCGGGCCCTGTCGGGCTCTGTCGGGCTCTGTCGGGCTCTGTCGGTCTCTACTGGGCCCTGTCGGGCCCTGTCGGGCTCTGTCGGGCTCTACTGGGCCCTGTCGGGCTCTGTCGGGCTCTGTCGGGCTCTGTCGGGCTCTACTGGGCCCTGTCGGGCGCTGTCGGGCTCTGTCGGGCTCTGTCGGGCTCTGTCGGGTTCTACTGGGCTCTGTCGGGCCCTGTCGGGCCCTGTCGGGCCCTGTCGGTCCCTGTCGGGCCCTGTCGGGCTCTACTGGGCCCTGTCGGGCCCTGTCTGGCCCTGTCGGGCTCTGTCGGGCCCTGTCGGGCCCTGTCGGGCTCTGTCGGGCTCTGTCGGGCTCTGTCGGGCTCTGTCGGGCCCTCTCGGCTCTGTCGGGCTCTACTGGGCCCTGTCGGGCCCTGTCGGGCTCTGTCGCGCTCTGTCGGGCTCTGTCGGGCCCTGTCGGGCTCTGTCGGGCTCTGTCGGGCTCTGTCGGGCTCTACTGGGCCCTGTCGGGCTCTGTCGGGCCCTGTCGGGCCCTGTCGGGCTCTGTCGGGCTCTACTGGGCCCTGTCGGGCTCTGTCGGGCTCTGTCGGGCTCTACTGGGCCCTGTCGGGATCTGTCGGGCCCTGTCGGGCTCTGTCGGGCCCTGTCGGGCCCTGTCGGGCTCTGTCGGGCTCTACTGGGCCCTGTCGGGCTCTGTCGGGCTCTGTCGGGCTCTGTCGGGCTCTACTGGGCCCTGTCGGGCTCTGTCGGGCTCTGTCGGGCCCTGTCGGGCCCTGTCGGGCTCTGTCAGGCTCTGTCGGGCTCTGTCGGGCTCTACTGGGCCCTGTCGGGCCCTGTCGGGCCCTGTCGGGCTCTACTGGGCTCTACTGGGCTCTGTCGGGCTCTTTCGGGCTCTAGTGGGCCCTGTCGGGCCCTGTCGGGCCCTGTCGGGCCCTGTCGGGCTCTGTTGGGCTCTGTCGGGCCCTGTCGGGCTCTGTCGGGCTCTGTCGGGCTCTACTGGGCTCTACTGGGCTCTGTCGGGCTCTGTCGGGCTCTACTGGGCCCTGGCGGGCCCTGTCGGGCCCTGTCTGGCTCTGTCGGGCTCTACTGGGCTCTGTCGGGCTCTGTCGGGCTCTGTCGGGCTCTACTGGGCCCTGTCGGGCTCTGTCGGGCTCTGTCGGGCCCTGTCGGGCTCTGTCGGGCCCTGTCGGGCACTGTCGGGCTCTGTCGGGCTGTGTCGGGCCCTGTCGGGCTCTGTCGGGCCCTGTCGGACACTGTCGGGCTCTACTGGGCCCTGTCGGGCTCTGTCGGGCTCTGTCGGGCCCTGTCGGGCCCTGTCGGGCTCTGTCGGGCCCTGTCGGGCTCTGTCGGGCTCTGTCGGGCTCTACTGGGCTCTGTCGGGCTCTGTCGGGCTCTTACGGGCTCTGTCGGGCTCTACTGGGCCCTGTCGGGCTCTGTCGGGCTCTGTCGGGCCCTGTCGGGCTCTGTAGGGCTCTGTCGGGCCCTGTCGGGCTCTGTCGGGCTCTGTCGGGCTCTGTCGGGCTCTGTCGGGCTCTACTGGGCCCTGTCGGGCTCTGTCGGGCTCTGTCGGGCTCTGTCGGGCCCTGTCGGGCTCTGTCGGGCTCTGTCGGGCTCTGTCGGGCTCTACTGGGCCCTGTCGGGCTCTGTCGGGCTCTGTCGGGCTCTGTCGGGCTCTACTGGGCCCTGTCGGGCCCTGTCGGGCCCTGTCGGGCTCTGTCGGGCTCTGTCGGGCCCTCTCGGCTCTGTCGGGCTCTACTGGGCCCTTTCGGGCCCTGTCGGGCTCTGTCGGGCTCTGTCGGGCCCTGTCGGGCTCTGTCGGGCTCTGTCGGGCCCTGTCGGGCTCTACTGGGCCCTGTCGGACTCTGTCGGGCTCTGTCGGGCTCTGTCGGGCTCTGACGGGTTCTGTCGGGCTCTGTCGGGCTCTGTCGGGCTCTACTGGGCCCTGTCGGGCTCTGTCGGGCTCTGTCGGGCTCTGTCGGGCCCTGTCGGGCTCTGTCGTGCCCTGTCGGGCTCTGTCGGTCTCTACTGGGCCCTGTCGGGCCCTGTCGGGCTCTGTCGGGCTCTACTGGGCCCTGTCGGGCTCTGTCGGGCTCTGTCGGGCTCTGTCGGGCTCTGTCGGGCTCTACTGGGCCCTGTCGGGCGCTGTCGGGCTCTGTCGGGCTCTGTCGGGCTCTGTCGGGTTCTACTGGGCTCTGTCGGGCCCTGTCGGGCCCTGTCGGGCCCTGTCGGTCCCTGTCGGGCCCTGTCGGGCTCTACTGGGCCCTGTCGGGCCCTGTCTGGCCCTGTCGGGCTCTGTCGGGCTCTGTCGGGCTCTGTCGGGCCCTGTCGGGCTCTGTCGGGCTCTGTCGGGCTCTGTCGGGCCCTCTCGGCTCTGTCGGGCTCTACTGGGCCCTGTCGGGCCCTGTCGGGCTCTGTCGCGCTCTGTCGGGCTCTGTCGGGCCCTGTCGGGCTCTGTCGGGCTCTGTCGGGCTCTGTCGGGCTCTACTGGGCCCTGTCGGGCTCTGTCGGGCTCTGTCGGGCTCTGTCGGGCCCTGTCAGGCTCTGTCGGGCTCTGTCGGGCTCTGTCGGGCTCTACTGGGCCCTGTCGGGCCCTGTCAGGCTCTGTCGGGCTCTGTCGGGCTCTGTCGGGCTCTACTGGGCCCTGTCGGGCTCTGTCGGGCTCTGTCGGGCTCTGTCGGGCTCTACTGGGCCCTGTCGGGCTCTGTCGGGCCCTGTCGGGCCCTGTCGGGCCCTGTCGGGCTCTGTCAGGCTCTGTCGGGCTCTGTCGGGCTCTACTGGGCCCTGTCGGGCCCTGTCGGGCCCTGTCGGGCTCTACTGGGCTCTACTGGGCTCTGTCGGGCTCTTTCGGGCTCTACTGGGCCCTGTCGGGCCCTGTCGGGCCCTGTCGGGCCCTGTCGGGCTCTGTTGGGCCCTGTCGGGCCCTGTCGGGCTCTGTCGGGCTCTGTCGGGCTCTACTGGGCTCTACTGGGCTCTGTCGGGCTCTGTCGGGCTCTACTGGGCTCTGTCGGGCTCTGTCGGGCTCTGTCGGGCTCTACTGGGCCCTGTCGGGCTCTGTCGGGCTCTGTCGGGCCCTGTCGGGCTCTGTCGGGCCCTGTCGGGCACTGTCGGGCTCTGTCGGGCTGTGTCGGGCCCTGTCGGGCTCTGTCGGGCCCTGTCGGACACTGTCGGGCTCTACTGGGCCCTGTCGGGCTCTGTCGGGCTCTGTCGGGCTCTGTCGGGCTCTACTGGGCCCTGTCGGGCTCTGTCGGGCTCTGTCGGGCTCTGTCGGGCCCTCTCGGGCTCTGTCGGGCTCTACTGGGCCCTGTCGGGCCCTGTCGGGCTCTGTCGGGCCCTGTCGGGCTCTGTCGGGCTCTGTCGGGCTCTGTCGGGCTCTACTGGGCCCTGTCGGGCTCTGTCGGGCCGTGTCGGGCTCTGTCGGGCTCTACTGGGCCCTGTCGGGCTCTGTCGGGCCCTGTCGGGCCCTGTCGGGCTCTGTCGGGCTCTGTAGGGCTCTGTCGGGCTCTGTCGGGCCCTCTCGGCTCTGTCGGGCTCTACTGGGCCCTGTCGGGCCCTGTCGGGCTCTGTCGGGCTCTGTCGGGCCCTGTCGGGCTCTGTCGGGCTCTGTCGGGCCCTGTCGGGCTCTACTGGGCCCTGTCGGACTCTGTCGGGCTCTGTCGGGCTCTGTCGGGCTCTGACGGGTTCTGTCGGGCTCTGTCGGGCTCTGTCGGGCTCTACTGGGCCATGTCGGGCTCTGTCGGGCTCTGTCGGGCTCTGTCGGGCCCTGTCGGGCTCTGTCGGGCTCTGTCGGGCTCTGTCGGTCTCTACTGGGCCCTGTCGGGCCCTGTCGGGCTCTGTCGGGCTCTACTGGGCCCTGTCGGGCTCTGTCGGGCTCTGTCGGGCTCTGTCGGGCTCTACTGGGCCCTGTCGGGCGCTGTCGGGCTCTGTCGGGCTCTGTCGGGCTCTGTCGGGTTCTACTGGGCTCTGTCGGGCCCTGTCGGGCCCTGTCGGGCCCTGTCGGTCCCTGTCGGGCCCTGTCGGGCTCTACTGGGCCCTGTCGGGCCCTGTCTGGCCCTGTCGGGCTCTGTCGGGCTCTGTCGGGCTCTGTCGGGCCCTGTCGGGCTCTGTCGGGCTCTGTCGGGCTCTGTCGGGCTCTGTCGGGCCCTCTCGGCTCTGTCGGGCTCTACTGGGCCCTGTCGGGCCCTGTCGGGCTCTGTCGCGCTCTGTCGGGCTCTGTCGGGCTCTGTCGGGCTCTGTCGGGCTCTGTCGGGCTCTACTGGGCCCTGTCGGGCTCTGTCGGGCCCTGTCGGGCTCTGTCGGGCCCTGTCGGGCCCTGTCGGGCTCTGTCGGGCTCTACTGGGCCCTGTCGGGCTCTGTCGGGCTCTGTCGGCCTCTGTCGGGCTCTGTCGGGCTCTACTGGGCCCTGTCGGGCTCTGTCGGGCTCTGTCGGGCCCTGTCGGGCCCTGTCGGGCTCTGTCAGGCTCTGTCGGGCTCTGTCGGGCTCTACTGGGCCCTGTCGGGCCCTGTCGGGCCCTGTCGGGCTCTACTGGGCTCTACTGGGCTCTGTCGGGCTCTTTCGGGCTCTACTGGGCCCTGTCGGGCCCTGTCGGGCCCTGTCGGGCCCTGTCGGGCTCTGTTGGGCTCTGTCGGGCCCTGTCGGGCTCTGTCGGGCTCTGTCGGGCTCTACTGGGCTCTACTGGGCTCTGTCGGGCTCTGTCGGGCTCTACTGGGCCCTGGCGGGCCCTGTCGGGCCCTGTCGGGCTCTGTCGGGCTCTACTGGGCTCTGTCGGGCTCTGTCGGGCTCTGTCGGGCTCTACTGGGCTCTGTCGGGCTCTGTCGGGCTCTGTCGGGCTCTGTCGGGCTCTACTGGGCTCTACTGGGCCCTGTCGGGCTCTGTCGGGCCCTGTCGGGCTCTGTCGGGCTCTGTCGGGCTCTGTCGGGCTCTACTGGGCTCTGTCGGGCTCTGTCGGGCTCTGTCGGGCTCTACTGGGCCCTGTCGGGCTCTGTCGGGCTCTGTCGGGCCCTGTCGGGCTCTGTCGGGCCCTGTCGGGCACTGTCGGGCTCTGTCGGGCTGTGTCGGGCCCTGTCGGGCTCTGTCGGGCTCTGTCGGGCTCTGTCGGGCTCTACTGGGCCCTGTCGGACACTGTCGGGCTCTGTCGGGCTCTGTCGGGTCCTGTCGGGCTCTGTCGGGCTCTACTGGGCCCTGTCGGGCCCTGTCGGGCTCTGTCGGGCTCTGTCGGGCCCTGTCGGGCTCTGTTGGGCTCTGTCGGGCCCTGTCGGGCGCTGTCGGGCGCTGTCGGGCTCTTTCGGGCTCTGTCGGGCCCTGTCGGGCTCTGTCGGGCTCTGTCGGGCCCTGTCGGGCTCTGTCGGGCTCTGTCGGGCTCTGTCGGGCTCTACTGGGCCGGGTCGGTCTCTGTCGGGCTCTGTCGGGCTCTGTCGGGCTCTACTGGGCCCTGTCGGGCCCTGTCGGGCCCTGTCGGGCTCTGTCGGGCTCTGTCGGGCTCTACTGGGCCCTGTCGGGCCCTGTCGGGCCCTGTCGGGCTCTGTCGGGTTCTGTCGGGCTCTGTCGGGCTCTACTGGGCCCTGTCGGGCTCTGTCGGGTTCTGTCGGGCTCTGTCGGGCTCTACTGGGCCCTGTCGGGCCCTGTCGGGCCCTGTCGGGCTCTGTCGGGCTCTACTGGGCTCTGTCGGGCTCTGTCGGGCTCTGTCGGGCTCTACTGGGCCCTGTCGGGCCCTGTCGGGCTCTGTCGGGCTCTGTCGTGCCCTGTCGGGTTCTGTCGGGCCCTGTCAGGCTCTGTCGGGCTCTACTGGGCCCTGTCGGACTCTGTCGGGCTCTGTCGGGCTCTGTCGGGCTCTGTCGGGCTCTACTGGGCCCTGTCGGGCTCTGTTGGGCTCTGTCGGGCCCTGTTGGGCTCTGTCGGGCTCTGTCGGGCTCTGTCGGGCTCTACTGGGCTCTGTCGGGCTCTACTGGGCCCTGTCGGGCCCTGTCGGGCTCTGTCGGGCTCTGTCGGGCTCTGTCGGGCTCTGTCGGGCTCTGTCGGGCTCTGTCGGGCTCTGTCGGGCTCTGTCGGGCACTGTCGGGCTCTGTCGGGCTCTACTGGGCCCTGTCGGACTCTGTCGGGCTCTGTCGGGCTCTGTCGGGCTCTGTCGGGCTCTGACGGGTTCTGTCGGGCTCTGTCGGGCTCTGTCGGGCTCTACTGGGCCCTGTCGGGCTCTGTCGGGCCCTGTCGGGCCCTGTCGGGCTCTGTCGGGCTCTGTCGGGCCCTGTCGGGCCCTGTCGGGCTCTGTCGGGCTCTGTCGGGCTCTGTCGGGCTCTACTGGGCCCTGTCGGGCGCTGTCGGGCTCTGTCGGGCTCTGTTGGGCTCTGTCGGGCCCTGTCGGGCTCTGTCGGGCTCTGTCGGGCTCTACTGGGCCCTGTCGGGTTCTGTCGGGCTCTGTCGGGCTCTGTCGGGCTCTACTGGGCCCTGTCGGGCTCTGTCGGGCTCTATCGGGCCCTGTCGGGCTCTGTCGGGCTCTGTCGGGCTCTGTCGGGCTCTGTCGGGCCCTCTCGGCTCTGTCGGGCTCTACTGGGCCCTGTCGGGCCCTGTCGGGCTCTGTCGGGCTCTGTCGGGCCCTGTCGTGCTCTGTCGGGCTCTGTCGGGCTCTGTCGGGCTCTACTGGGCCCTGTCGGGCTCTGTCGGGCCCTGTCCGGCCCTGTCGGGCTCTGTCGGGCTCTACTGGGCCCTGTCGGGCTCTGTCGGGCTCTGTCGGGCTCTGTGGGGCTCTACTGGGCTCTGTCGGGCTCTGTCGGGCTCTGTCGGGCCCTGTCGGGCCCCGTCGGGCTCTGTCAGGCTCTGTCAGGCTCTGTCGGGCTCTACTGGGCCCTGTCGGGCCCTGTCGGGCCCTGTCGGGCTCTGTCGGGCCCTGTCGGGCCCTGTCGGGCTCTGTCGGGCTCTGTCGGGCCCTGTCGGGCTCTCTCGGGCTCTGTCGGGCTCTGTCGGGCTCTACTGGGCTCTACTGGGCTCTGTCGGGCTCTGTCGGGCTCTACTGGGCCCTGTCGGGCCCTGTCTGGCCCTGTCGGGCTCTGTCGGGCTCTGTCGTGCCCTGTCGGGCTCTGTCGGGCTCTGTCGGGCTCTGTCGGGCCCTGTCGGGCTCTGTCGGGCTCTGTCGGGCTCTGTCGGGCTCTACTGGGCCCTGTCGGACTCTGTCGGGATCTGTCGGGCTCTGTCAAGCTCTGTCGGGCTCTGACGGGTTCTGTCGGGCTCTGTCGGGCTCTGTCGGGCTCTACTGGGCCCTGTCGGGCTCTGTCGGGCCCTGTCGGGCCCTGTCGGGCTCTGTCGGGCTCTGTCGGGCTCTGTCGGGCTCTGACGGGTTCTGTCGGGCTCTGTCGGGCTCTGTCGGGCTCTACTGGGCCCTGTCGGGCTCTGTCGGGCTCTGTCGGGCCCTGTCGGGCCCTGTCGGGCTCTGTCGGGCTCTGTCGGGCTCTGTCGGGCTCTACTGGGCCCTGTCGGGCTCTGTCGGGCTCTGTCGGGCTCTGTCGGGCTCTGTCGGGCTCTACTGGGCCCTGTCGGGCTCCGTCGGGCTCTGTCGGGCCCTGTCGGGCCCTGTCGGGCTCTGTCAGGCTCTGTCGGGCTCTGTCGGGCTCTACTGGGCCCTGTCGGGCCCTGTCGGGCCCTGTCGGGCTCTACTGGGCTCTACTGGGCTCTGTCGGGCTCTTTCGGGCTCTACTGGGCCCTGTCGGGCCCTGTCGGGCCCTGTCGGGCCCTGTCGGGCTCTGTTGGGCTCTGTCGGGCCCTGTCGGGCTCTGTCGGGCTCTACTGGGCTCTACTGGGCTCTGTCGGGCTCTGTCGGGCTCTACTGGGCCCTGGCGGGCCCTGTCGGGCCCTGTCGGGCTCTGTCGGGCTCTACTGGGCTCTGTCGGGCTCTGTCGAGCTCTGTCGGGCTCTACTGGGCTCTGTCGGGCTCTGTCGGGCTCTGTCGGGCTCTGTCGGGCTCTACTGGGCTCTGTCGGGCCCTGTCGGGCTCTGTCGGGCTCTGTCGGGCTCTGTCGGGCTCTGTCGGGCTCTACTGGGCTCTGTCGGGCTCTGTCGGGCTCTGTCGGGCTCTACTGGGCCCTGTCGGGCTCTGTCGGGCTCTGTCGGGCCCTGTCGGGCTCTGTCGGGCACTGTCGGGCTCTGTCGGGCTGTGTCGGGCCCTGTCGGGCTCTGTCGGGCTCTGTCGGGCTCTGTCGGGCTCTACTGGGCCCTGTCGGACACTGTCGGGCTCTGTCGGGCTCTGTCGGGTCCTGTCGGGCTCTGTCGGGCTCTACTGGGCCCTGTCGGGCCCTGTCGGGCTCTGTCGGGCTCTGTCGGGCCCTGTCGGGCTCTGTTGGGCTCTGTCGGGCCCTGTCGGGCGCTGTCGGGCGCTGTCGGGCTCTGTCGGGCTCTGTCGGGCTCTGTCGGGCTCTACTGGGCCGGGTCGGTCTCTGTCGGGCTCTGTCGGGCTCTGTCGGGCTCTACTGGGCCCTGTCGGGCCCTGTCGGGCCCTGTCGGGCTCTGTCGGGCTCTGTCGGGCTCTACTGGGCCCTGTCGGGCTCTGTCGGGTTCTGTCGGGCTCTGTCGGGCTCTACTGGGCCCTGTCGGGCTCTGTCGAGTTCTGTCGGGCTCTGTCGGGCTCTACTGGGCCCTGTCGGGCCCTGTCGGGCCCTGTCGGGCTCTGTCGGGCTCTACTGGGCTCTGTCGGGCTCTGTCGGGCTCTGTCGGGCTCTACTGGGCCCTGTCGGGCCCTGTCGGGCTCTGTCGGGCTCTGTCGTGCCCTGTCGGGTTCTGTCGGGCCCTGTCAGGCTCTGTCGGGCTCTACTGGGCCCTGTCGGACTCTGTCGGGCTCTGTCGGGCTCTGTCGGGCTCTGTCGGGCTCTACTGGGCCCTGTCGGGCTCTGTTGGGCTCTGTCGGGCCCTGTTGGGCTCTGTCGGGCTCTGTCGGGCTCTGTCGGGCTCTACTGGGCTCTGTCGGGCTCTACTGGGCCCTGTCGGGCCCTGTCGGGCTCTGTCGGGCTCTGTCGGGCTCTATCGGGCTCTACTGGGCTCTGTCGGGCCCTGTCGGGCTCTGTCGGGCTCTGTCGGGCTCTGTCGGGCACTGTCGGGCTCTGTCGGGCTCTACTGGGCCCTGTCGGACTCTGTCGGGCTCTGTCGGGCTCTGTCGGGCTCTGACGGGTTCTGTCGGGCTCTGTCGGGCTCTGTCGGGCTCTACTGGGCCCTGTCGGGCCCTGTCGGGCTCTGTCGGGCTCTGTCGGGCTCTGTCGGGCTCTACTGGGCCCTGTCGGGCGCTGTCGGGCTCTGTCGCGCTCTGTCGGGCACTGTCGGGCCCTGTCGGGCTCTGTCGGGCTCTGTCGGGCTCTACTGGGCCCTGTCGGGTTCTGTCGGGCTCTGTCGGGCTCTGTCGGGCTCTACTGGGCCCTGTCGGGCTCTGTCGGGCTCTATCGGGCCCTGTCGGGCTCTGTCGGGCTCTGTCGGGCTCTGTCGGGCTCTGTCGGGCCCTCTCGGCTCTGTCGGGCTCTACTGGGCCCTGTCGGGCCCTGTCGGGCTCTGTCGGGCTCTGTCGGGCCCTGTCGTGCTCTGTCGGGCTCTGTCGGGCTCTGTCGGGCTCTACTGGGCCCTGTCGGGCTCTGTCGGGCCCTGTCCGGCCCTGTCGGGCTCTGTCGGGCTCTACTGGGCCCTGTCGGGCTCTGTCGGGCTCTGTCGGGCTCTGTCGGGCTCTGTGGGGCTCTACTGGGCTCTGTCGGGCTCTGTCGGGCTCTGTCGGGCCCTGTCGGGCCCCGTCGGGCTCTGTCAGGCTCTGTCGGGCTCTGTCGGGCTCTACTGGGCCCTGTCGGGCCCTGTCGGGCCCTGTCGGGCTCTGTCGGGCCCTGTCGGGCCCTGTCGGGCTCTGTCGGGCTCTGTCGGGCCCTGTCGGGCTCTCTCGGGCTCTGTCGGGCTCTGTCGGGCTCTACTGGGCTCTACTGGGCTCTGTCGGGCTCTGTCGGGCTCTACTGGGCCCTGTCGGGCCCTGTCGGGCCCTGTCGGGCTCTGTCGGGCTCTACTGGGCTCTGTCGGGCTCTGTCGGGCTCTGTCGGGCTCTACTGGGCTCTGTCGGGCTCTGTCGGGCCCTGTCGGGCTCTGTCGGGCTCTGTCGGGCCCTGTCGGGCCCTGTCGGGCCCTGTCGGGCTCTGTCGGGCTCTGTCGGGCTCTACTGGGCTCTGTCGGGCCCTGTCGGGCCCTGTCGGGCTCTGTCGGGCTCTGTCGGGCCCTGTCGGGCTCTGTCGGGATCTGTCGGGCCCTGTCGGGCGCTGTCGGGCTCTGTCGGGCTCTGTCGGGCTCTGTCGGGCCCTGTCGGGCTCTGTCGGGCTCTGTCGGGCTCTGTAGGGCTCTTCTGGGCCCTGTCGGGCTCTGTCGGGCTCTGTCGGGCTCTGTCGGGCTCTGTCGGGCTCTACTGGGCCCTGTCTGGCCCTGTCGGGCTCTGTCGGGCTCTGTCGTGCCCTGTCGGGCTCTGTCGGGCTCTGTCGGGCTCTGTCGGGCCCTGTCGGGCTCTGTCGTGCTCTGTCGGGCTCTGTCGGGCTCTACTGGGCCCTGTCGGACTCTGTCGGGATCTGTCGGGCTCTGTCGGGCTCTGTCGGGCTCTGACGGGTTCTGTCGGGCTCTGTCGGGCTCTGTCGGGCTCTACTGGGCCCTGTCGGGCTCTGTCGGGCTCTGTCGGGCCCTGTCGGGCCCTGTCGGGCTCTGTCGGGCTCTGTCGGGCTCTGTCGGGCTCTGTCGGGCTCTGACGGGTTCTGTCGGGCTCTGTCGGGCTCTGTCGGGCTCTACTGGGCCCTGTCGGGCTCTGTCGGGCTCTGTCGGGCCCTGTCGGGCCCTGTCGGGCTCTGTCGGGCTCTGTCGGGCTCTGTCGGGCTCTACTGGGCCCTGTCGGGCTCTGTCGGGCTCTGTCGGGCTCTGTCGGGCTCTCTCGGGCTCTACTGGGCCCTGTCGGGCTCTGTCGGGCTCTGTCGGGCCCTGTCGGGCCCTGTCGGGCTCTGTCAGGCTCTGTCGGGCTCTGTCGGGCTCTACTGGGCCCTGTCGGGCCCTGTCGGGCCCTGTCGGGCTCTACTGGGCTCTACTGGGCTCTGTCGGGCTCTTTCGGGCTCTACTGGGCCCTGTCGGGCCCTGTCGGGCCCTGTCGGGCCCTGTCGGGCTCTGTTGGGCTCTGTCGGGCCCTGTCGGGCTCTGTCGGGCTCTGTCGGGCTCTGTCGGGCTCTACTGGGCTCTACTGGGCTCTGTCGGGCTCTGTCGGGCTCTACTGGGCCCTGGCGGGCCCTGTCGGGCCCTGTCGGGCTCTGTCGGGCCCTGTCGGGCTCTGTCGGGCTCTGTCGGGCTCTGTCGGGCTCTACTGGGCTCTGTCGGGCTCTGTCGGGCTCTGTCGGGCTCTGTCGGGCTCTACTGGGCCCTGTCGGGCTCTGTCGGGCCCTGTCGGGCTCTGTCGGGCTCTGTCGGGCTCTGTCGGGCTCTACTGGGCTCTGTCGGGCTCTGTCGGGCTCTGTCGGGCTCTACTGGGTCCTGTCGGGCTCTGTCGGGCTCTGTCGGGCCCTGTCGGGCTCTGTCGGGCCCTGTCGGGCACTGTCGGGCCCTGTCGGGCTCTGTCGGGCCCTGTCGGGCTCTGTCGGGCTCTGTCGGGCTCTGTCGGGCTCTACTGGGCCCTGTCGGACACTGTCGGGCTCTGTCGGGCTCTGTCGGGTCCTGTCGGGCTCTGTCGGGCTCTACTGGGCCCTGTCGGGCCCTGTCGGGCTCTGTCGGGCTCTGTCGGGCCCTGTCGGGCTCTGTTGGGCTCTGTCGGGCCCTGTCGGGCGCTGTCGGGCTCTGTCGGGCTCTGTCGGGCCCTGTCGGGCTCTGTCGGGCTCTGTCGGGCTCTGTCGGGCTCTACTGGGCCGGGTCGGTCTCTGTCGGGCTCTGTCGGGCTCTGTCGGGCTCTACTGGGCCCTGTCGGGCCCTGTCGGGCCCTGTCGGGCTCTGTCGGGCTCTGTCGGGCTCTACTGGGCCCTGTCGGGCTCTGTCGGGTTCTGTCGGGCTCTGTCGGGCTCTACTGGGCCCTGTCGGGCTCTGTCGGGTTCTGTCGGGCTCTACTGGGCCCTGTCGGGCCCTGTCGGGCCCTGTCGGGCTCTGTCGGGCTCTACTGGGCTCTGTCGGGCTCTGTCGGGCTCTGTCGGGCTCTACTGGGCCCTGTCGGGCCCTGTCGGGCTCTGTCGGGCTCTGTCGTGCCCTGTCGGGTTCTGTCGGGCCCTGTCAGGCTCTGTCGGGCTCTACTGGGCCCTGTCGGACTCTGTCGGGCTCTGTCGGGCTCTGTCGGGCTCTGTCGGGCTCTACTGGGCCCTGTCGGGCTCTGTTGGGCTCTGTCGGGCCCTGTTGGGCTCTGTCGGGCTCTGTCGGGCTCTGTCGGGCTCTACTGGGCTCTGTCGGGCTCTACTGGGCCCTGTCGGGCCCTGTCGGGCTCTGTCGGGCTCTGTCGGGCTCTGTCGGGCTCTACTGGGCTCTGTCGGGCCCTGTCGGGCTCTGTCGGGCTCTGTCGGGCTCTACTGGGCTCTGTCGGGCTCTGTCGGGCTCTGTCGGGCTCTGTCGGGCTCTGTCGGGCTCTACTGGGCTCTGTCGGGCTCTGTCGGGCTCTGTCGGGCACTGTCGGGCTCTGTCAGGCTCTACTGGGCCCTGTCGGACTCTGTCGGGCTCTGTCGGGCTCTGTCGGGCTCTGTCGGGCTCTACTGGGCCCTGTCGGGCGCTGTCGGGTTCTGTCGGGCTCTGTCGGGCTCTGTCGGGCTCTACTGGGCCCTGTCGGGCCCTGTCGGGCTCTGTCGGGCTCTGTCGGGCTCTGTCGGGCTCTACTGGGCCCTGTCGGGCGCTGTCGGGCTCTGTCGGGCTCTGTCGGGCACTGTCGGGCCCTGTCGGGCTCTGTCGGGCTCTGTCGGGCTCTACTGGGCCCTGTCGGGTTCTGTCGGGCTCTGTCGGGCTCTGTCGGGCTCTACTGGGCCCTGTCGGGCTCTGTCGGGCTCTATCGGGCCCTGTCGGGCTCTGTCGGGCCCTGTCGGGCTCTGTCGGGCCCTGTCGGGCTCTGTCGGGCTCTGTCGGGCTCTACTGGGCCCTGTCGGGCCCTGTCGGGCTCTGTCGGGCTCTGTCGGGCTCTACTGGGCTCTGTCGGGCTCTGTCGGGCTCTGTCGGGCTCTACTGGGCTCTGTCGGGCTCTGTCGGGCTCTGTCGGGCTCTACTGGGCCCTGTCGGGCTCTGACGGGTTCTGTCGGGCTCTGTCGGGCTCTGTCGGGCTCTACTGGGCCCTGTCGGGCCCTGTCGGGCTCTGTCGGGCTCTGTCGGGCTCTGTCGGGCTCTACTGGGCCCTGTCGGGCGCTGTCGGGCTCTGTCGGGCTCTGTCGGGCTCTGTCGGGCCCTGTCGGGCTCTGTCGGGCTCTGTCGGGCTCTACTGGGCCCTGTCGGGTTCTGTCGGGCTCTGTCGGGCTCTGTCGGGCTCTACTGGGCCCTGTCGGGCTCTGTCGGGCTCTATCGGGCCCTGTCGGGCTCTGTCGGGCTCTGTCGGGCTCTGTCGGGCCCTCTCGGCTCTGTCGGGCTCTACTGGGCCCTGTCGGGCCCTGTCGGGCTCTGTCGGGCTCTGTCGGGCCCTGTCGTGCTCTGTCGGGCTCTGTCGGGCTCTGTCGGGCTCTACTGGGCCCTGTCGGGCTCTGTCGGGCCCTGTCGGGCCCTGTCGGGCTCTGTCGGGCTCTACTGGGCCCTGTCGGGCTCTGTCGGGCTCTGTCGGGCTCTGTCGGGCTCTGTGGGGCTCTACTGGGCTCTGTCGGGCTCTGTCGGGCTCTGTCGGGCCCTGTCGGGCACCGTCGGGCTCTGTCAGGCTCTGTCGGGCTCTGTCGGGCTCTACTGGGCCCTGTCGGGCCCTGTCGGGCCCTGTCGGGCTCTGTCGGGCCCTGTCGGGCCCTGTCGGGCTCTGTCGGGCTCTGTCGGGCCCTTTCGGGCTCTCTCGGGCTCTGTCGGGCTCTGTCGGGCTCTACTGGGCTCTACTGGGCTCTGTCGGGCTCTGTCGGGCTCTACTGGGCCCTGTCGGGCCCTGTCGGGCCCTGTCGGGCTCTGTCGGGCTCTACTGGGCTCTGTCGGGCTCTGTCGGGCTCTGTCGGGCTCTACTGGGCTCTGTCGGGCTCTGTCGGGCTCTGTCGGGCTCTGTCGGGCTCTACTGGGCCCTGTCGGGCTCTGTCGGGCCCTGTCGGGCTCTGTCGGGCTCTGTCGGGCCCTGTCGGGCCCTGTCGGGCTCTGTCGGGCCCTGTCGGGCTCTGTCGGGCTCTACTGGGCTCTGTCGGGCTCTGTCGGGCCCTGTCGGGCTCTGTCGGGCTCTGTCGGGCCCTGTCGGGCTCTGTCGGGCTCTGTCGGGCCGTGTCGGGCGCTGTCGGGCTCTGTCGGGCTCTGTCGGGCTCCGTCGGGCCCTGTCGGGCTCTGTCGGGCTCTGTCGGGCTCTGTAGGGCTCTTCTGGGCCCTGTCGGGCTCTGTCGGGCTCTGTCGGGCTCTGTCGGGCTCTGTCGGGCTCTACTGGGCCCTGTCTGGCCCTGTCGGGCTCTGTCGGGCTCTGTCGTGCCCTGTCGGGCTCTGTCGGGCTCTGTCGGGCTCTGTCGGGCCCTGTCGGGCTCTGTCGGGCTCTGTCGGGCTCTGTCGGGCTCTACTGGGCCCTGTCGGACTCTGTCGGGATCTGTCGGGCTCTGTCGGGCTCTGTCGGGCTCTGACGGGTTCTGTCGGGCTCTGTCGGGCTCTGTCGGGCTCTACTGGGCCCTGTCGGGCTCTGTCGGGCCCTGTCGGGCTCTGTCGGGCTCTGTCGGGCTCTGTCGGGCTCTGTCGGGCTCTGACGGGTTCTGTCGGGCTCTGTCGGGCTCTGTCGGGCTCTACTGGGCCCTGTCGGGCTCTGTCGGGCTCTGTCGGGCCCTGTCGGGCCCTGTCGGGCTCTGTCGGGCTCTGTCGGGCTCTGTCGGGCTCTACTGGGCCCTGTCGGGCTCTGTCGGGCTCTGTCGGGCTCTGTCGAGCTCTGTCGGGCTCTACTGGGCCCTGTCGGGCTCTGTCGGGCTCTGTCGGGCCCTGTCGGGCCCTGTCGGGCTCTGTCAGGCTCTGTCGGGCTCTGTCGGGCTCTACTGGGCCCTGTCGGGCCCTGTCGGGCCCTGTCGGGCTCTACTGGGCTCTACTGGGCTCTGTCGGGCTCTTTCGGGCTCTACTGGGCCCTGTCGGGCCCTGTCGGGCCCTGTCGGGCCCTGTCGGGCTCTGTTGGGCTCTGTCGGGCCCTGTCGGGCTCTGTCGGGCTCTGTCGGGCTCTACTGGGCTCTACTGGGCTCTGTCGGGCTCTGTCGGGCTCTACTGGGCCCTGGCGGGCCCTGTCGGGCCCTGTCGGGCTCTGTCGGGCTCTACTGGGCTCTGTCGGGCTCTGTCGGGCTCTGTCGGGCTCTACTGGGCCCTGTCGGGCTCTGTCGGGCCCTGTCGGGCTCTGTCGGGCCCTGTCGGGCTCTGTCGGGCTCTGTCGGGCTCTACTGGGCTCTGTCGGGCTCTGTCGGGCTCTGTCGGGCTCTACTGGGCCCTGTCGGGCTCTGTCGGGCCCTGTCGGGCTCTGTCGGGCTCTGTCGGGCCCTGTCGGGCTCTGTCGGGCTCTGTCGGGCTCTGTCGGGCTCTACTGGGCTCTGTCGGGCTCTGTCGGGCTCTGTCGGGCTCTACTGGGCCCTGTCGGGCTCTGTCGGGCTCTGTCGGGCCCTGTCGGGCTCTGTCGGGCCCTGTCGGGCACTGTCGGGCTCTGTCGGGCTGTGTCGGGCCCTGTCGGGCTCTGTCGGGCTCTGTCGGACACTGTCGGGCTCTACTGGGCCCTGTCGGGCTCTGTCGGGCTCTACTGGGCCCTGTCGGACACTGTCGGGCTCTGTCGGGCTCTGTCGGGTCCTGTCGGGCTCTGTCGGGCTCTACTGGGCCCTGTCGGGCCCTGTCGGGCTCTGTCGGGCTCTGTCGGGCCCTGTCGGGCTCTGTTGGGCTCTGTCGGGCCCTGTCGGGCGCTGTCGGGCGCTGTCGGGCTCTGTCGGGCTCTGTCGGGCCCTGTCGGGCTCTGTCGGGCTCTGTCGGGCTCTGTCGGGCTCTACTGGGCCGGGTCGGTCTCTGTCGGGCTCTGTCGGGCTCTGTCGGGCTCTACTGGGCCCTGTCGGGCCCTGTCGGGCCCTGTCGGGCTCTGTCGGGCTCTGTCGGGCTCTACTGGGCCCTGTCGGGCTCTGTCGGGTTCTGTCGGGCTCTGTCGGGCTCTACTGGGCCCTGTCGGGCTCTGTCGGGTTCTGTCGGGCTCTGTCGGGCTCTACTGGGCCCTGTCGGGCCCTGTCGGGCCCTGTCGGGCTCTGTCGGGCTCTACTGGGCTCTGTCGGGCTCTGTCGGGCTCTGTCGGGCTCTACTGGGCCCTGTCGGGCCCTGTCGGGCTCTGTCGGGCTCTGTCGTGCCCTGTCGGGTTCTGTCGGGCCCTGTCAGGCTCTGTCGGGCTCTACTGGGCCCTGTCGGACTCTGTCGGGCTCTGTCGGGCTCTGTCGGGCTCTGTCGGGCTCTACTGGGCCCTGTCGGGCTCTGTCGGGCTCTGTCGGGCCCTGTCGGGCCCTGTCGGGCTCTGTCAGGCTCTGTCGGGCTCTGTCGGGCTCTACTGGGCCCTGTCGGGCCCTGTCGGGCCCTGTCGGGCTCTACTGGGCTCTACTGGGCTCTGTCGGGCTCTTTCGGGCTCTACTGGGCCCTGTCGGGCTCTGTCGGGCCCTGTCGGGCTCTGTCGGGCTCTGTCGGGCTCTACTGGGCCCTGTCGGGCCCTGTCGGGCTCTGTCGGGCTCTACTGGGCTCTGTCGGGCTCTGTCGGGCTCTGTTGGGCTCTACTGGGCCCTGTCGGGCTCTGTCGGGCCCTGTCGGGCCCTGTCGGGCCCTGTCGGGCTCTGTCGGGCTCTGTCGGGCTCTGTCGGGCTCTACTGGGCCCTGTCGGGCTCTGTCGGGCTCTGTCGGGCTCTGTCGAGCTCTGTCGGGCTCTACTGGGCCCTGTCGGGCTCTGTCGGGCTCTGTCGGGCCCTGTCGGGCCCTGTCGGGCTCTGTCAGGCTCTGTCGGGCTCTGTCGGGCTCTACTGGGCCCTGTCGGGCCCTGTCGGGCCCTGTCGGGCTCTACTGGGCTCTACTGGGCTCTGTCGGGCTCTTTCGGGCTCTACTGGGCCCTGTCGGGCCCTGTCGGGCCCTGTCGGGCCCTGTCGGGCTCTGTTGGGCTCTGTCGGGCCCTGTCGGGCTCTGTCGGGCTCTGTCGGGCTCTACTGGGCTCTACTGGGCTCTGTCGGGCTCTGTCGGGCTCTACTGGGCCCTGGCGGGCCCTGTCGGGCCCTGTCGGGCTCTGTCGGGCTCTACTGGGCTCTGTCGGGCTCTGTCGGGCTCTGTCGGGCTCTACTGGGCTCTGTCGGGCTCTGTCGGGCTCTGTCGGGCTCTACTGGGCCCTGTCGGGCTCTGTCGGGCCCTGTCGGGCTCTGTCGGGCTCTGTCGGGCTCTGTCGGGCTCTACTGGGCTCTGTCGGGCTCTGTCGGGCTCTGTCGGGCTCTACTGG
Organism: Caloenas nicobarica; assembly: GCF_036013445.1. Taxonomy (NCBI): domain Eukaryota; kingdom Metazoa; phylum Chordata; class Aves; order Columbiformes; family Columbidae; genus Caloenas; species Caloenas nicobarica. The sequence goes on from NW_027017233.1 coordinate 177,925, forward strand.
GCCCTGTCGGGCTCTGTCGGGCTCTGTCGGGCCCTGTCGGGCTCTGTCGGGCCCTGTCGGGCACTGTCGGGCTCTGTCGGGCTCTGTCGGGCCCTGTCGGGCTCTGTCGGGCTCTGTCGGACACTGTCGGGCTCTACTGGGCCCTGTCGGGCTCTGTCGGGCTCTACTGGGCCCTGTCGGACACTGTCGGGCTCTGTCGGGCTCTGTCGGGTCCTGTCGGGCTCTGTCGGGCTCTACTGGGCCCTGTCGGGCCCTGTCGGGCTCTGTCGGGCTCTGTCGGGCCCTGTCGGGCTCTGTTGGGCTCTGTCGGGCCCTGTCGGGCGCTGTCGAGCGCTGTCGGGCTCTGTCGGGCTCTGTCGGGCCCTGTCGGGCTCTGTCGGGCTCTGTCGGGCTCTGTCGGGCTCTACTGGGCCGGGTCGGTCTCTGTCGGGCTCTGTCGGGCTCTGTCGGGCTCTACTGGGCCCTGTCGGGCCCTGTCGGGCCCTGTCGGGCTCTGTCGGGCTCTGTCGGGCTCTACTGGGCCCTGTCGGGCTCTGTCGGGTTCTGTCGGGCTCTGTCGGGCTCTACTGGGCCCTGTCGGGCTCTGTCGGGTTCTGTCGGGCTCTGTCGGGCTCTACTGGGCCCTGTCGGGCCCTGTCGGGCCCTGTCGGGCTCTGTCGGGCTCTACTGGGCTCTGTCGGGCTCTGTCGGGCTCTGTCGGGCTCTACTGGGCCCTGTCGGGCCCTGTCGGGCTCTGTCGGGCTCTGTCGTGCCCTGTCGGGTTCTGTCGGGCCCTGTCAGGCTCTGTCGGGCTCTACTGGGCCCTGTCGGACTCTGTCGGGCTCTGTCGGGCTCTGTCGGGCTCTGTCGGGCTCTACTGGGCCCTGTCGGGCTCTGTCGGGCTCTGTCGGGCCCTGTCGGGCCCTGTCGGGCTCTGTCAGGCTCTGTCGGGCTCTGTCGGGCTCTACTGGGCCCTCTCGGGCCCTGTCGGGCCCTGTCGGGCTCTACTGGGCTCTACTGGGCTCTGTCGGGCTCTTTCGGGCTCTACTGGGCCCTGTCGGGCTCTGTCGGGCCCTGTCGGGCTCTGTCGGGCTCTGTCGGGCTCTACTGGGCCCTGTCGGGCCCTGTCGGGCTCTGTCGGGCTCTACTGGGCTCTGTCGGGCTCTGTCGGGCTCTGTCGGGCTCTACTGGGCTCTGTCGGGCTCTGTCGGGCTCTGTCGGGCTCTACTGGGCCCTGTCGGGCTCTGACGGGCTCTGTCGGGCTCTGTCGGGCTCTGTCGGGCTCTACTGGGCCCTGTCGGGCCCTGTCGGGCTCTGTCGGGCTCTGTCGGGCTCTGTCGGGCTCTACTGGGCCCTGTCGGGCGCTGTCGGGCTCTGTCGGGCTCTGTCGGGCTCTGTCGGGCCCTGTCGGGCTCTGTCGGGCTCTGTCGGGCTCTACTGGGCCCTGTCGGGTTCTGTCGGGCTCTGTCGGGCTCTGTCGGGCTCTACTGGGCCCTGTCGGGCTCTGTCGGGCTCTATCGGGCCCTGTCGGGCTCTGTCGGGCTCTGTCGGGCTCTGTCGGGCCCTCTCGGCTCTGTCGGGCTCTACTGGGCCCTGTCGGGCTCTGTCGGGCTCTGTCGGGCTCTGTCGGGCCCTGTCGTGCTCTGTCGGGCTCTGTCGGGCTCTGTCGGCCTCTACTGGGCCCTGTCGGGCTCTGTCGGGCCCTGTCGGGCCCTGTCGGGCTCTGTCGGGCTCTACTGGGCCCTGTCGGGCTCTGTCGGGCTCTGTCGGGCTCTGTCGGGCTCTGTGGGGCTCTACTGGGCTCTGTCGGGCTCTGTCGGGCTCTGTCGGGCCCTGTCGGGCCCCGTCGGGCTCTGTCAGGCTCTGTCGGGCTCTGTCGGGCTCTACTGGGCCCTGTCGGGCCCTGTCGGGCCCTGTCGGGCTCTGTCGGGCCCTGTCGGGCCCTGTCGGGCTCTGTCGGGCTCTGTCGGGCCCTGTCGGGCTCTCTCGGGCTCTGTCGGGCTCTGTCGGGCTCTACTGGGCTCTACTGGGCTCTGTCGGGCTCTGTCGGGCTCTACTGGGCCCTGTCGGGCCCTGTCGGGCCCTGTCGGGCTCTGTCGGGCTCTACTGGGCTCTGTCGGGCTCTGTCGGGCTCTGTCGGGCTCTACTGGGCTCTGTCGGGCTCTGTCGGGCTCTGTCGGGCTCTGTCGGGCTCTACTGGGCCCTGTCGGGCTCTGTCGGGCCCTGTCGGGCCCTGTCGGGCTCTGTCGGGCCCTGTCGGGCTCTGTCGGGCTCTGTCGGGCTCTACTGGGCTCTGTCGGGCTCTGTCGGGCCCTGTCGGGCTCTGTCGGGCTCTGTCGGGCCCTGTCGGGCTCTGTCGGGCTCTGTCGGGCCGTGTCGGGCGCTGTCGGGCTCTGTCGGGCTCTGTCGGGCTCCGTCGGGCTCTGTCGGGCTCTGTCGGGCTCTGTAGGGCTCTTCTGGGCCCTGTCGGGCTCTGTCGGGCTCCGTCGGGCTCTGTCGGGCTCTGTCGGGCTCTGTAGGGCTCTTCTGGGCCCTGTCGGGCTCTGTCGGGCTCTGTCGGGCTCTGTCGGGCTCTGTCGGGCTCTACTGGGCCCTGTCTGGCCCTGTCGGGCTCTGTCGGGCTCTGTCGTGCCCTGTCGGGCTCTGTCGGGCTCTGTCGGGCCCTGTCGGGCTCTGTCGGGCTCTGTCGGGCTCTGTCGGGCTCTACTGGGCCCTGTCGGACTCTGTCGGGATCTGTCGGGCTCTGTCGGGCTCTGTCGGGCTCTGACGGGTTCTGTCGGGCTCTGTCGGGCTCTGTCGGGCTCTACTGGGCCCTGTCGGGCTCTGTCGGTCCCTGTCGGGCCCTGTCGGGCTCTGTCGGGCTCTGTCGGGCTCTGTCGGGCTCTGTCGGGCTCTGACGGGTTCTGTCGGGCTCTGTCGGGCTCTACTGGGCCCTGTCGGGATCTGTCGGGCTCTGTCGGGCCCTGTCGGGCCCTGTCGGGCTCTGTCGGGCTCTGTCGGGCTCTGTCGGGCTCTACTGGGCCCTGTCGGGCTCTGTCGGGCTCTGTCGGGCTCTGTCGGGCTCTGTCGGGCTCTACTGGGCCCTGTCGGGCTCTGTCGGGCTCTGTCGGGCCCTGTCGGGCCCTGTCGGGCTCTGTCAGGCTCTGTCGGGCTCTGTCGGGCTCTACTGGGCCCTGTCGGGCCCTGTCGGGCCCTGTCGGGCTCTACTGGGCTCTACTGGGCTCTGTCGGGCTCTTTCGGGCTCTACTGGGCCCTGTCGGGCCCTGTCGGGCCCTGTCGGGCCCTGTCGGGCTCTGTTGGGCTCTGTCGGGCCCTGTCGGGCTCTGTCGGGCTCTGTCGGGCTCTACTGGGCTCTACTGGGCTCTGTCGGGCTCTGTCGGGCTCTACTGGGCCCTGGCGGGCCCTGTCGGGCCCTGTCGGGCTCTGTCGGGCTCTACTGGGCTCTGTCGGGCTCTGTCGGGCTCTGTCGGGCTCTACTGGGCTCTGTCGGGCTCTGTCGGGCTCTGTCGGGCTCTACTGGGCCCTGTCGGGCTCTGTCGGGCCCTGTCGGGCTCTGTCGGGCTCTGTCGGGCTCTGTCGGGCTCTACTGGGCTCTGTCGGGCTCTGTCGGGCTCTGTCGGGCTCTACTGGGCCCTGTCGGGCTTTGTCGGGCTCTGTCGGGCCCTGTCGGGCTCTGTCGGGCCCTGTCGGGCACTGTCGGGCTCTGTCGGGCTGTGTCGGGCCCTGTCGGGCTCTGTCGGGCTCTGTCGGACACTGTCGGGCTCTACTGGGCCCTGTCGGGCTCTGTCGGGCTCTACTGGGCCCTGTCGGACACTGTCGGGCTCTGTCGGGCTCTGTCGGGTCCTGTCGGGCTCTGTCGGGCTCTACTGGGCCCTGTCGGGCCCTGTCGTGCTCTGTCGGGCTCTGTCGGGCCCTGTCGGGCTCTGTTGGGCTCTGTCGGGCCCTGTCGGGCGCTGTCGGGCGCTGTCGGGCTCTGTCGGGCTCTGTCGGGCCCTGTCGGGCTCTGTCGGGCTCTGTCGGGCTCTGTCGGGCTCTACTGGGCCGGGTCGGGCTCTGTCGGGCTCTGTCGGGCTCTGTCGGGCTCTACTGGGCCCTGTCGGGCTCTGTCGGGCCCTGTCGGGCTCTGTCGGGCTCTGTCGGGCTCTACTGGGCCCTGTCGGGCTCTGTCGGGTTCTGTCGGGCTCTGTCGGGCTCTACTGGGCCCTGTCGGGCTCTGTCGGGTTCTGTCGGGCTCTGTCGGGCTCTACTGGGCCCTGTCGGGCCCTGTCGGGCCCTGTCGGGCTCTGTCGGGCTCTACTGGGCTCTGTCGGGCTCTGTCGGGCTCTGTCGGGCTCTACTGGGCCCTGTCGGGCCCTGTCGGGCTCTGTCGGGCTCTGTCGTGCCCTGTCGGGTTCTGTCGGGCCCTGTCAGGCTCTGTCGGGCTCTACTGGGCCCTGTCGGACTCTGTCGGGCTCTGTCGGGCTCTGTCGGGCTCTGTCGGGCTCTACTGGGCCCTGTCGGGCTCTGTTGGGCTCTGTCGGGCCCTGTTGGGCTCTGTCGGGCTCTGTCGGGCTCTGTCGGGCTCTACTGGGCTCTGTCGGGCTCTACTGGGCCCTGTCGGGCCCTGTTGGGCTCTGTCGGGCTCTGTCGGGCTCTGTCGGGCTCTACTGGGCTCTGTCGGGCCCTGTCGGGCTCTGTCGGGCTCTGTCGGGCTCTGTCGGGCTCTACTGGGCCCTGTCGGACTCTGTCGGGCTCTGTCGGGCTCTGTCGGGCTCTGTCGGGCTCTGTCGGGCTCTGTCGGGCTCTACTGGGCCCTGTCGGGCTCTGTCGGGCTCTGTCGGGCCCTGTCGGGCCCTGTCGGGCTCTGTCAGGCTCTGTCGGGCTCTGTCGGGCTCTACTGGGCCCTGTCGGGCCCTGTCGGGCCCTGTCGGGCTCTACTGGGCTCTACTGGGCTCTGTCGGGCTCTTTCGGGCTCTACTGGGCCCTGTCGGGCCCTGTCGGGCCCTGTCGGGCCCTGTCGGGCTCTGTTGGGCTCTGTCGGGCCCTGTCGGGCTCTGTCGGGCTCTGTCGGGCTCTACTGGGCTCTACTGGGCTCTGTCGGGCTCTGTCGGGCTCTACTGGGCCCTGGCGGGCCCTGTCGGGCCCTGTCGGGCTCTGTCGGGCTCTACTGGGCTCTGTCGGGCTCTGTCGGGCTCTGTCGGGCTCTACTGGGCTCTGTCGGGCTCTGTCGGGCTCTGTCGGGCTCTACTGGGCCCTGTCGGGCCCTGTCGGGCCCTGTCGGGCTCTGTCGGGCTCTGTCGGGCTCTGTCGGGCTCTACTGGGCTCTGTCGGGCTCTGTCGGGCTCTGTCGGGCTCTACTGGGCCTGTCGGGCTCTGTCGGGCTCTGTCGGGCCCTGTCGGGCTCTGTCGGGCCCTGTCGGGCACTGTCGGGCTCTGTCGGGCTGTGTCGGGCCCTGTCGGGCTCTGTCGGGCTCTGTCGGACACTGTCGGGCTCTACTGGGCCCTGTCGGGCTCTGTCGGGCTCTACTGGGCCCTGTCGGACACTGTCGGGCTCTGTCGGGCTCTGTCGGGTCCTGTCGGGCTCTGTCGGGCTCTACTGGGCCCTGTCGGGCCCTGTCGGGCTCTGTCGGGCTCTGTCGGGCCCTGTCGGGCTCTGTTGGGCTCTGTCGGGCCCTGTCGGGCGCTGTCGGGCGCTGTCGGGCTCTGTCGGGCTCTGTCGGGCCCTGTCGGGCTCTGTCGGGCTCTGTCGGGCTCTGTCGGGCTCTACTGGGCCGGGTCGGTCTCTGTCGGGCTCTGTCGGGCTCTGTCGGGCTCTACTGGGCCCTGTCGGGCCCTGTCGGGCCCTGTCGGGCTCTGTCGGGCTCTGTCGGGCTCTACTGGGCCCTGTCGGGCTCTGTCGGGTTCTGTCGGGCTCTGTCGGGCTCTACTGGGCCCTGTCGGGCTCTGTCGGGTTCTGTCGGGCTCTGTCGGACTCTACTGGGCCCTGTCGGGCCCTGTCGGGCCCTGTCGGGCTCTGTCGGGCTCTACTGGGCTCTGTCGGGCTCTGTCGGGCTCTGTCGGGCTCTACTGGGCCCTGTTGGGCCCTGTCGGGCTCTGTCGGGCTCTGTCGTGCCCTGTCGGGTTCTGTCGGGCCCTGTCAGGCTCTGTCGGGCTCTACTGGGCCCTGTCGGACTCTGTCGGGCTCTGTCGGGCTCTGTCGGGCTCTGTCGGGCCCTGTCGGGCCCCGTCGGGCTCTGTCAGGCTCTGTCGGGCTCTGTCGGGCTCTACTGGGCCCTGTCGGGCCCTGTCGGGCCCTGTCGGGCTCTGTCGGGCCCTGTCGGGCCCTGTCGGGCTCTGTCGGGCTCTGTCGGGCCCTGTCGGGCTCTGTCGGGCTCTGTCGGGCTCTGTCGGGCTCTACTGGGCCCTGTCGGGCTCTGTTGGGCTCTGTCGGGCCCTGTTGGGCTCTGTCGGGCTCTGTCGGGCTCTGTCGGGCTCTACTGGGCTCTGTCGGGCTCTACTGGGCCCTGTCGGGCCCTGTCGGGCTCTGTCGGGCTCTGTCGGGCCCTGTCGTGCTCTGTCGGGCTCTGTCGGGCTCTGTCGGGCTCTACTGGGCCCTGTCGGGCTCTGTCGGGCCCTGTCCGGCCCTGTCGGGCTCTGTCGGGCTCTACTGGGCCCTGTCGGGCTCTGTCGGGCTCTGTCGGGCTCTGTCGGGCTCTGTGGGGCTCTACTGGGCTCTGTCGGGCTCTGTCGGGCTCTGTCGGGCCCTGTCGGGCCCCGTCGGGCTCTGTCAGGCTCTGTCGGGCTCTGTCGGGCTCTACTGGGCCCTGTCGGGCCCTGTCGGGCCCTGTCGGGCTCTGTCGGGCCCTGTCGGGCCCTGTCGGGCTCTGTCGGGCTCTGTCGGGCCCTGTCGGGCTCTCTCGGGCTCTGTCGGGCTCTGTCGGGCTCTACTGGGCTCTACTGGGCTCTGTCGGGCTCTGTCGGGCTCTACTGGGCCCTGTCGGGCCCTGTCGGGCCCTGTCGGGCTCTGTCGGGCTCTACTGGGCTCTGTCGGGCTCTGTCGGGCTCTGTCGGGCTCTGTCGGGCTCTACTGGGCCCTGTCGGGCTCTGTCGGGCCCTGTCGGGCTCTGTCGGGCTCTGTCGGGCCCTGTCGGGCCCTGTCGGGCTCTGTCGGGCCCTGTCGGGCTCTGTCGGGCTCTGTCGGGCTCTACTGGGCTCTGTCGGGCTCTGTCGGGCCCTGTCGGGCTCTGTCGGGCCCTGTCGGGCCCTGTCGGGCTCTGTCGGGATCTGTCGGGCCCTGTCGGGCGCTGTCGGGCTCTGTCGGGCTCTGTCGGGCTCTGTCGGGCCCTGTCGGGCTCTGTCGGGCTCTGTCGGGCTCTGTAGGGCTCTTCTGGGCCCTGTCGGGCTCTGTCGGGCTCTGTCGGGCTCTACTGGGCCCTGTCTGGCCCTGTCGGGCTCTGTCGGGCTCTGTCGTGCCCTGTCGGGCTCTGTCGGGCTCTGTCGGGCTCTGTCGGGCCCTGTCGGGCTCTGTCGGGCTCTGTCGGGCTCTGTCGGGCTCTACTGGGCCCTGTCGGACTCTGTCGGGATCTGTCGGGCTCTGTCGGGCTCTGTCGGGCTCTGACGGGTTCTGTCGGGCTCTGTCGGGCTCTGTCGGGCTCTACTGGGCCCTGTCGGGCTCTGTCGGGCTCTGTCGGGCCCTGTCGGGCCCTGTCGGGCTCTGTCGGGCTCTGTCGGGCTCTGTCGGGCTCTACTGGGCCCTGTCGGGCGCTGTCGGGCTCTGTTGGGCTCTGTCGGGCTCTGTCGGGCTCTACTGGGCTCTGTCAGGCCCTGTCGGGCCCTGTCGGGCCCTGTCGGTCCCTGTCGGGCTCTGTCGGGCTCTACTGGGCCCTGTCGGGCCCTGTCTGGCTCTGTCGGGCCCTGTCGGGCTCTTTCGGGCTCTGTCGGGCTCTGTCGGGCCCTGTCGGGCTCTGTCGGGCTCTGTCGGGCTCTGTCGGGCCCTCTCGGCTCTGTCGGGCTCTACTGGGCCCTGTCGGGCCCTGTCGGGCTCTGTCGCGCTCTGTCGGGCTCTGTCGGGCCCTGTCGGGCTCTGTCGGGCTCTGTCGGGCTCTGTCGGGCTCTACTGGGCCCTGTCGGGCTCTGTCGGGCCCTGTCGGGCCCTGTCGGGCTCTGTCGGGCTCTACTGGGCCCTGTCGGGCTCTGTCGGGCTCTGTCGGGCTCTGTCGGGCTCTACTGGGCCCTGTCGGGCTCTGTCGGGCTCTGTCGGGCCCTGTCGGGCCCTGTCGGGCTCTGTCAGGCTCTGTCGGGCTCTGTCGGGCTCTACTGGGCCCTGTCGGGCCCTGTCGGGCCCTGTCGGGCTCTTCTGGGCTCTACTGGGCTCTGTCGGGCTCTTTCGGGCTCTACTGGGCCCTGTCGGGCTCTGTCGGGCCCTGTCGGGCTCTGTCGGGCTCTGTCGGGCTCTACTGGGCCCTGTCGGGCCCTGTCGGGCCCTGTCGGGCTCTGTCGGGTTCTACTGGGCTCTGTCGGGCTCTGTCGGGCTCTGTCGGGCTCTACTGGGCTCTGTCGGGCTCTGTCGGGCTCTGTCGGGCTCTACTGGGCCCTGTCGGGCTCTGACGGGTTCTGTCGGGCTCTGTCGGGCTCTGTCGGGCTCTACTGGGCCCTGTCGGGCCCTGTCGGGCTCTGTCGGGCTCTGTCGGGCTCTGTCGGGCTCTACTGGGCCCTGTCGGGCGCTGTCGGGCTCTGTCGGGCTCTGTCGGGCTCTGTCGGGCCCTGTCGGGCTCTGTCGGGCTCTGTCGGGCTCTACTGGGCCCTGTCGGGTTCTGTCGGGCTCTGTCGGGCTCTGTCGGGCTCTACTGGGCCCTGTCGGGCTCTGTCGGGCTCTATCGGGCCCTGTCGGGCTCTGTCGGGCTCTGTCGGGCTCTGTCGGGCTCTGTCGGGCCCTCTCGGCTCTGTCGGGCTCTACTGGGCCCTGTCGGGCCCTGTCGGGCTCTGTCGGGCTCTGTCGGGCCCTGTCGTGCTCTGTCGGGCTCTGTCGGGCTCTGTCGGGCTCTACTGGGCCCTGTCGGGCTCTGTCGGGCCCTGTCGGGCCCTGTCGGGCTCTGTCGGGCTCTACTGGGCCCTGTCGGGCTCTGTCGGGCTCTGTCAGGCTCTGTCGGGCTCTGTCGGGCTCTACTGGGCCCTGTCGGGCCCTGTCGGGCCCTGTCGGGCTCTGTCGGGCCCTGTCGGGCCCTGTCGGGCTCTGTCGGGCTCTGTCGGGCCCTGTCGGGCTCTCTCGGGCTCTGTCGGGCTCTGTCGGGCTCTACTGGGCTCTACTGGGCTCTGTCGGGCTCTGTCGGGCTCTACTGGGCCCTGTCGGGCCCTGTCGGGCCCTGTCGGGCTCTGTCGGGCTCTACTGGGCTCTGTCGGGCTCTGTCGGGCTCTGTCGGGCTCTACTGGGCTCTGTCGGGCTCTGTTGGGCTCTGTCGGGCTCTGTCGGGCTCTACTGGGCCCTGTCGGGCTCTGTCGGGCCCTGTCGGGCTCTGTCGGGCTCTGTCGGGCCCTGTCGGGCTCTGTCAGGCTCTGTCGGGCTCTGTCGGGCTCTACTGGGCCCTGTCGGGCCCTGTCGGGCCCTGTCGGGCTCTACTGGGCTCTACTGGGCTCTGTCGGGCTCTGTAGGGCTCTTCTGGGCCCTGTCGGGCTCTGTCGGGCTCTGTCGGGCTCTACTGGGCCCTGTCTGGCCCTGTCGGGCTCTGTCGGGCTCTGTCGTGCCCTGTCGGGCTCTGTCGGGCTCTGTCGGGCTCTGTCGGGCCCTGTCGGGCTCTGTCGGGCTCTGTCGGGCTCTGTCGGGCTCTACTGGGCCCTGTCGGACTCTGTCGGGATCTGTCGGGCTCTGTCGGGCTCTGTCGGGCTCTGACGGGTTCTGTCGGGCTCTGTCGGGCTCTGTCGGGCTCTACTGGGCCCTGTCGGGCTCTGTCGGGCTCTGTCGGGCCCTGTCGGGCCCTGTCGGGCTCTGTCGGGCTCTGTCGGGCTCTGTCGGGCTCTACTGGGCCCTGTCGGGCGCTGTCGGGCTCTGTTGGGCTCTGTCGGGCTCTGTCGGGCTCTACTGGGCTCTGTCAGGCCCTGTCGGGCCCTGTCGGGCCCTGTCGGTCCCTGTCGGGCTCTGTCGGGCTCTACTGGGCCCTGTCGGGCCCTGTCTGGCTCTGTCGGGCCCTGTCGGGCTCTTTCGGGCTCTGTCGGGCTCTGTCGGGCCCTGTCGGGCTCTGTCGGGCTCTGTCGGGCTCTGTCGGGCCCTCTCGGCTCTGTCGGGCTCTACTGGGCCCTGTCGGGCCCTGTCGGGCTCTGTCGCGCTCTGTCGGGCTCTGTCGGGCCCTGTCGGGCTCTGTCGGGCTCTGTCGGGCTCTGTCGGGCTCTATTGGGCCCTGTCGGGCTCTGTCGGGCCCTGTCGGGCCCTGTCGGGCTCTGTCGGGCTCTACTGGGCCCTGTCGGGCCCTGTCGGGCTCTGTCGGGCTCTGTCGGGCTCTACTGGGCCCTGTCGGGCTCTGTCGGGCTCTGTCGGGCCCTGTCGGGCCCTGTCGGGCTCTGTCAGGCTCTGTCGGGCTCTGTCGGGCTCTACTGGGCCCTGTCGGGCCCTGTCGGGCCCTGTCGGGCTCTACTGGGCTCTACTGGGCTCTGTCGGGCTCTTTCGGGCTCTACTGGGCCCTGTCGGGCTCTGTCGGGCCCTGTCGGGCTCTGTCGGGCTCTGTCGGGCTCTACTGGGCCCTGTCGGGCCCTGTCGGGCCCTGTCGGGCTCTGTCGGGCTCTACTGGGCTCTGTCGGGCTCTGTCGGGCTCTGTCGGGCTCTACTGGGCTCTGTCGGGCTCTGTCGGGCTCTGTCGGGCTCTACTGGGCCCTGTCGGGCTCTGACGGGTTCTGTCGGGCTCTGTCGGGCTCTGTCGGGCTCTACTGGGCCCTGTCGGGCCCTGTCGGGCTCTGTCGGGCTCTGTCGGGCTCTGTCGGGCTCTACTGGGCCCTGTCGGGCGCTGTCGGGCTCTGTCGGGCTCTGTCGGGCTCTGTCGGGCCCTGTCGGGCTCTGTCGGGCTCTGTCGGGCTCTACTGGGCCCTGTCGGGTTCTGTCGGGCTCTGTCGGGCTCTGTCGGGCTCTACTGGGCCCTGTCGGGCTCTGTCGGGCTCTATCGGGCCCTGTCGGGCTCTGTCGGGCTCTGTCGGGCTCTGTCGGGCCCTCTCGGCTCTGTCGGGCTCTACTGGGCCCTGTCGGGCCCTGTCGGGCTCTGTCGGGCTCTGTCGGGCCCTGTCGTGCTCTGTCGGGCTCTGTCGGGCTCTGTCGGGCTCTACTGGGCCCTGTCGGGCTCTGTCGGGCCCTGTCGGGCCCTGTCGGGCTCTGTCGGGCTCTACTGGGCCCTGTCGGGCTCTGTCGGGCTCTGTCGGGCTCTGTCGGGCTCTGTGGGGCTCTACTGGGCTCTGTCGGGCTCTGTCGGGCTCTGTCGGGCCCTGTCGGGCCCCGTCGGGCTCTGTCAGGCTCTGTCGGGCTCTGTCGGGCTCTACTGGGCCCTGTCGGGCCCTGTCGGGCCCTGTCGGGCTCTGTCGGGCCCTGTCGGGCCCTGTCGGGCTCTGTCGGGCTCTGTCGGGCCCTGTCGGGCTCTCTCGGGCTCTGTCGGGCTCTGTCGGGCTCTACTGGGCTCTACTGGGCTCTGTCGGGCTCTGTCGGGCTCTACTGGGCCCTGTCGGGCCCTGTCGGGCCCTGTCGGGCTCTGTCGGGCTCTACTGGGCTCTGTCGGGCTCTGTCGGGCTCTGTCGGGCTCTACTGGGCTCTGTCGGGCTCTGTCGGGCTCTGTCGGGCTCTGTCGGGCTCTACTGGGCCCTGTCGGGCTCTGTCGGGCCCTGTCGGGCCCTGTCGGGCTCTGTCGGGCCCTGTCGGGCTCTGTCGGGCTCTGTCGGGCTCTACTGGGCTCTGTCGGGCTCTGTCGGGCCCTGTCGGGCTCTGTCGGGCTCTGTCGGGCCCTGTCGGGCTCTGTCGGGCTCTGTCGGGCCGTGTCGGGCGCTGTCGGGCTCTGTCGGGCTCTGTCGGGCTCCGTCGGGCTCTGTCGGGCTCTGTAGGGCTCTTCTGGGCCCTGTCGGGCTCTGTCGGGCTCCGTCGGGCTCTGTCGGGCTCTGTCGGGCTCTGTAGGGCTCTTCTGGGCCCTGTCGGGCTCTGTCGGGCTCTGTCGGGCTCTGTCGGGCTCTGTCGGGCTCTACTGGGCCCTGTCTGGCCCTGTCGGGCTCTGTCGGGCTCTGTCGTGCCCTGTCGGGCTCTGTCGGGCTCTGTCGGGCCCTGTCGGGCTCTGTCGGGCTCTGTCGGGCTCTGTCGGGCTCTACTGGGCCCTGTCGGACTCTGTCGGGATCTGTCGGGCTCTGTCGGGCTCTGTCGGGCTCTGACGGGTTCTGTCGGGCTCTGTCGGGCTCTGTCGGGCTCTACTGGGCCCTGTCGGGCTCTGTCGGTCCCTGTCGGGCCCTGTCGGGCTCTGTCGGGCTCTGTCGGGCTCTGTCGGGCTCTGTCGGGCTCTGACGGGTTCTGTCGGGCTCTGTCGGGCTCTACTGGGCCCTGTCGGGATCTGTCGGGCTCTGTCGGGCCCTGTCGGGCCCTGTCGGGCTCTGTCGGGCTCTGTCGGGCTCTGTCGGGCTCTACTGGGCCCTGTCGGGCTCTGTCGGGCTCTGTCGGGCTCTGTCGGGCTCTGTCGGGCTCTACTGGGCCCTGTCGGGCTCTGTCGGGCTCTGTCGGGCCCTGTCGGGCCCTGTCGGGCTCTGTCAGGCTCTGTCGGGCTCTGTCGGGCTCTACTGGGCCCTGTCGGGCCCTGTCGGGCCCTGTCGGGCTCTACTGGGCTCTACTGGGCTCTGTCGGGCTCTTTCGGGCTCTACTGGGCCCTGTCGGGCCCTGTCGGGCCCTGTCGGGCCCTGTCGGGCTCTGTTGGGCTCTGTCGGGCCCTGTCGGGCTCTGTCGGGCTCTGTCGGGCTCTACTGGGCTCTACTGGGCTCTGTCGGGCTCTGTCGGGCTCTACTGGGCCCTGGCGGGCCCTGTCGGGCCCTGTCGGGCTCTGTCGGGCTCTACTGGGCTCTGTCGGGCTCTGTCGGGCTCTGTCGGGCTCTACTGGGCTCTGTCGGGCTCTGTCGGGCTCTGTCGGGCTCTACTGGGCCCTGTCGGGCTCTGTCGGGCCCTGTCGGGCTCTGTCGGGCTCTGTCGGGCTCTGTCGGGCTCTACTGGGCTCTGTCGGGCTCTGTCGGGCTCTGTCGGGCTCTACTGGGCCCTGTCGGGCTTTGTCGGGCTCTGTCGGGCCCTGTCGGGCTCTGTCGGGCCCTGTCGGGCACTGTCGGGCTCTGTCGGGCTGTGTCGGGCCCTGTCGGGCTCTGTCGGGCTCTGTCGGACACTGTCGGGCTCTACTGGGCCCTGTCGGGCTCTGTCGGGCTCTACTGGGCCCTGTCGGACACTGTCGGGCTCTGTCGGGCTCTGTCGGGTCCTGTCGGGCTCTGTCGGGCTCTACTGGGCCCTGTCGGGCCCTGTCGTGCTCTGTCGGGCTCTGTCGGGCCCTGTCGGGCTCTGTTGGGCTCTGTCGGGCCCTGTCGGGCGCTGTCGGGCGCTGTCGGGCTCTGTCGGGCTCTGTCGGGCCCTGTCGGGCTCTGTCGGGCTCTGTCGGGCTCTGTCGGGCTCTACTGGGCCGGGTCGGGCTCTGTCGGGCTCTGTCGGGCTCTGTCGGGCTCTACTGGGCCCTGTCGGGCTCTGTCGGGCCCTGTCGGGCTCTGTCGGGCTCTGTCGGGCTCTACTGGGCCCTGTCGGGCTCTGTCGGGTTCTGTCGGGCTCTGTCGGGCTCTACTGGGCCCTGTCGGGCTCTGTCGGGTTCTGTCGGGCTCTGTCGGGCTCTACTGGGCCCTGTCGGGCCCTGTCGGGCCCTGTCGGGCTCTGTCGGGCTCTACTGGGCTCTGTCGGGCTCTGTCGGGCTCTGTCGGGCTCTACTGGGCCCTGTCGGGCCCTGTCGGGCTCTGTCGGGCTCTGTCGTGCCCTGTCGGGTTCTGTCGGGCCCTGTCAGGCTCTGTCGGGCTCTACTGGGCCCTGTCGGACTCTGTCGGGCTCTGTCGGGCTCTGTCGGGCTCTGTCGGGCTCTACTGGGCCCTGTCGGGCTCTGTTGGGCTCTGTCGGGCCCTGTTGGGCTCTGTCGGGCTCTGTCGGGCTCTGTCGGGCTCTACTGGGCTCTGTCGGGCTCTACTGGGCCCTGTCGGGCCCTGTTGGGCTCTGTCGGGCTCTGTCGGGCTCTGTCGGGCTCTACTGGGCTCTGTCGGGCCCTGTCGGGCTCTGTCGGGCTCTGTCGGGCTCTGTCGGGCTCTACTGGGCCCTGTCGGACTCTGTCGGGCTCTGTCGGGCTCTGTCGGGCTCTGTCGGGCTCTGTCGGGCTCTGTCGGGCTCTACTGGGCCCTGTCGGGCTCTGTCGGGCTCTGTCGGGCCCTGTCGGGCCCTGTCGGGCTCTGTCAGGCTCTGTCGGGCTCTGTCGGGCTCTACTGGGCCCTGTCGGGCCCTGTCGGGCCCTGTCGGGCTCTACTGGGCTCTACTGGGCTCTGTCGGGCTCTTTCGGGCTCTACTGGGCCCTGTCGGGCCCTGTCGGGCCCTGTCGGGCCCTGTCGGGCTCTGTTGGGCTCTGTCGGGCCCTGTCGGGCTCTGTCGGGCTCTGTCGGGCTCTACTGGGCTCTACTGGGCTCTGTCGGGCTCTGTCGGGCTCTACTGGGCCCTGGCGGGCCCTGTCGGGCCCTGTCGGGCTCTGTCGGGCTCTACTGGGCTCTGTCGGGCTCTGTCGGGCTCTGTCGGGCTCTACTGGGCTCTGTCGGGCTCTGTCGGGCTCTGTCGGGCTCTACTGGGCCCTGTCGGGCCCTGTCGGGCCCTGTCGGGCTCTGTCGGGCTCTGTCGGGCTCTGTCGGGCTCTACTGGGCTCTGTCGGGCTCTGTCGGGCTCTGTCGGGCTCTACTGGGCCCTGTCGGGCTCTGTCGGGCTCTGTCGGGCCCTGTCGGGCTCTGTCGGGCCCTGTCGGGCACTGTCGGGCTCTGTCGGGCTGTGTCGGGCCCTGTCGGGCTCTGTCGGGCTCTGTCGGACACTGTCGGGCTCTACTGGGCCCTGTCGGGCTCTGTCGGGCTCTACTGGGCCCTGTCGGACACTGTCGGGCTCTGTCGGGCTCTGTCGGGTCCTGTCGGGCTCTGTCGGGCTCTACTGGGCCCTGTCGGGCCCTGTCGGGCTCTGTCGGGCTCTGTCGGGCCCTGTCGGGCTCTGTTGGGCTCTGTCGGGCCCTGTCGGGCGCTGTCGGGCGCTGTCGGGCTCTGTCGGGCTCTGTCGGGCCCTGTCGGGCTCTGTCGGGCTCTGTCGGGCTCTGTCGGGCTCTACTGGGCCGGGTCGGTCTCTGTCGGGCTCTGTCGGGCTCTGTCGGGCTCTACTGGGCCCTGTCGGGCCCTGTCGGGCCCTGTCGGGCTCTGTCGGGCTCTGTCGGGCTCTACTGGGCCCTGTCGGGCTCTGTCGGGTTCTGTCGGGCTCTGTCGGGCTCTACTGGGCCCTGTCGGGCTCTGTCGGGTTCTGTCGGGCTCTGTCGGACTCTACTGGGCCCTGTCGGGCCCTGTCGGGCCCTGTCGGGCTCTGTCGGGCTCTACTGGGCTCTGTCGGGCTCTGTCGGGCTCTGTCGGGCTCTACTGGGCCCTGTTGGGCCCTGTCGGGCTCTGTCGGGCTCTGTCGTGCCCTGTCGGGTTCTGTCGGGCCCTGTCAGGCTCTGTCGGGCTCTACTGGGCCCTGTCGGACTCTGTCGGGCTCTGTCGGGCTCTGTCGGGCTCTGTCGGGCCCTGTCGGGCCCCGTCGGGCTCTGTCAGGCTCTGTCGGGCTCTGTCGGGCTCTACTGGGCCCTGTCGGGCCCTGTCGGGCCCTGTCGGGCTCTGTCGGGCCCTGTCGGGCCCTGTCGGGCTCTGTCGGGCTCTGTCGGGCCCTGTCGGGCTCTGTCGGGCTCTGTCGGGCTCTGTCGGGCTCTACTGGGCCCTGTCGGGCTCTGTTGGGCTCTGTCGGGCCCTGTTGGGCTCTGTCGGGCTCTGTCGGGCTCTGTCGGGCTCTACTGGGCTCTGTCGGGCTCTACTGGGCCCTGTCGGGCCCTGTCGGGCTCTGTCGGGCTCTGTCGGGCCCTGTCGTGCTCTGTCGGGCTCTGTCGGGCTCTGTCGGGCTCTACTGGGCCCTGTCGGGCTCTGTCGGGCCCTGTCCGGCCCTGTCGGGCTCTGTCGGGCTCTACTGGGCCCTGTCGGGCTCTGTCGGGCTCTGTCGGGCTCTGTCGGGCTCTGTGGGGCTCTACTGGGCTCTGTCGGGCTCTGTCGGGCTCTGTCGGGCCCTGTCGGGCCCCGTCGGGCTCTGTCAGGCTCTGTCGGGCTCTGTCGGGCTCTACTGGGCCCTGTCGGGCCCTGTCGGGCCCTGTCGGGCTCTGTCGGGCCCTGTCGGGCCCTGTCGGGCTCTGTCGGGCTCTGTCGGGCCCTGTCGGGCTCTCTCGGGCTCTGTCGGGCTCTGTCGGGCTCTACTGGGCTCTACTGGGCTCTGTCGGGCTCTGTCGGGCTCTACTGGGCCCTGTCGGGCCCTGTCGGGCCCTGTCGGGCTCTGTCGGGCTCTACTGGGCTCTGTCGGGCTCTGTCGGGCTCTGTCGGGCTCTGTCGGGCTCTACTGGGCCCTGTCGGGCTCTGTCGGGCCCTGTCGGGCTCTGTCGGGCTCTGTCGGGCCCTGTCGGGCCCTGTCGGGCTCTGTCGGGCCCTGTCGGGCTCTGTCGGGCTCTGTCGGGCTCTACTGGGCTCTGTCGGGCTCTGTCGGGCCCTGTCGGGCTCTGTCGGGCCCTGTCGGGCCCTGTCGGGCTCTGTCGGGATCTGTCGGGCCCTGTCGGGCGCTGTCGGGCTCTGTCGGGCTCTGTCGGGCTCTGTCGGGCCCTGTCGGGCTCTGTCGGGCTCTGTCGGGCTCTGTAGGGCTCTTCTGGGCCCTGTCGGGCTCTGTCGGGCTCTGTCGGGCTCTACTGGGCCCTGTCTGGCCCTGTCGGGCTCTGTCGGGCTCTGTCGTGCCCTGTCGGGCTCTGTCGGGCTCTGTCGGGCTCTGTCGGGCCCTGTCGGGCTCTGTCGGGCTCTGTCGGGCTCTGTCGGGCTCTACTGGGCCCTGTCGGACTCTGTCGGGATCTGTCGGGCTCTGTCGGGCTCTGTCGGGCTCTGACGGGTTCTGTCGGGCTCTGTCGGGCTCTGTCGGGCTCTACTGGGCCCTGTCGGGCTCTGTCGGGCTCTGTCGGGCCCTGTCGGGCCCTGTCGGGCTCTGTCGGGCTCTGTCGGGCTCTGTCGGGCTCTACTGGGCCCTGTCGGGCGCTGTCGGGCTCTGTTGGGCTCTGTCGGGCTCTGTCGGGCTCTACTGGGCTCTGTCAGGCCCTGTCGGGCCCTGTCGGGCCCTGTCGGTCCCTGTCGGGCTCTGTCGGGCTCTACTGGGCCCTGTCGGGCCCTGTCTGGCTCTGTCGGGCCCTGTCGGGCTCTTTCGGGCTCTGTCGGGCTCTGTCGGGCCCTGTCGGGCTCTGTCGGGCTCTGTCGGGCTCTGTCGGGCCCTCTCGGCTCTGTCGGGCTCTACTGGGCCCTGTCGGGCCCTGTCGGGCTCTGTCGCGCTCTGTCGGGCTCTGTCGGGCCCTGTCGGGCTCTGTCGGGCTCTGTCGGGCTCTGTCGGGCTCTACTGGGCCCTGTCGGGCTCTGTCGGGCCCTGTCGGGCCCTGTCGGGCTCTGTCGGGCTCTACTGGGCCCTGTCGGGCTCTGTCGGGCTCTGTCGGGCTCTGTCGGGCTCTACTGGGCCCTGTCGGGCTCTGTCGGGCTCTGTCGGGCCCTGTCGGGCCCTGTCGGGCTCTGTCAGGCTCTGTCGGGCTCTGTCGGGCTCTGTCGGGCTCTGTCGGGCTCTACTGGGCCCTGTCGGGCCCTGTCGGGCCCTGTCGGGCTCTTCTGGGCTCTACTGGGCTCTGTCGGGCTCTTTCGGGCTCTACTGGGCCCTGTCGGGCTCTGTCGGGCCCTGTCGGGCTCTGTCGGGCTCTGTCGGGCTCTACTGGGCCCTGTCGGGCCCTGTCGGGCCCTGTCGGGCTCTGTCGGGTTCTACTGGGCTCTGTCGGGCTCTGTCGGGCTCTGTCGGGCTCTACTGGGCCCTGTCGGGCCCTGTCGGGCTCTGTCGGGCTCTGTCGGGCTCTGTCGGGCTCTACTGGGCCCTGTCGGGCGCTGTCGGGCTCTGTCGGGCTCTGTCGGGCTCTGTCGGGCCCTGTCGGGCTCTGTCGGGCTCTGTCGGGCTCTACTGGGCCCTGTCGGGTTCTGTCGGGCTCTGTCGGGCTCTGTCGGGCTCTACTGGGCCCTGTCGGGCTCTGTCGGGCTCTATCGGGCCCTGTCGGGCTCTGTCGGGCTCTGTCGGGCTCTGTCGGGCTCTGTCGGGCCCTCTCGGCTCTGTCGGGCTCTACTGGGCCCTGTCGGGCCCTGTCGGGCTCTGTCGGGCTCTGTCGGGCCCTGTCGTGCTCTGTCGGGCTCTGTCGGGCTCTGTCGGGCTCTACTGGGCCCTGTCGGGCTCTGTCGGGCCCTGTCGGGCCCTGTCGGGCTCTGTCGGGCTCTACTGGGCCCTGTCGGGCTCTGTCGGGCTCTGTCAGGCTCTGTCGGGCTCTGTCGGGCTCTACTGGGCCCTGTCGGGCCCTGTCGGGCCCTGTCGGGCTCTGTCGGGCCCTGTCGGGCCCTGTCGGGCTCTGTCGGGCTCTGTCGGGCCCTGTCGGGCTCTCTCGGGCTCTGTCGGGCTCTGTCGGGCTCTACTGGGCTCTACTGGGCTCTGTCGGGCTCTGTCGGGCTCTACTGGGCCCTGTCGGGCCCTGTCGGGCCCTGTCGGGCTCTGTCGGGCTCTACTGGGCTCTGTCGGGCTCTGTCGGGCTCTGTCGGGCTCTACTGGGCTCTGTCGGGCTCTGTTGGGCTCTGTCGGGCTCTGTCGGGCTCTACTGGGCCCTGTCGGGCTCTGTCGGGCCCTGTCGGGCTCTGTCGGGCTCTGTCGGGCCCTGTCGGGCTCTGTCAGGCTCTGTCGGGCTCTGTCGGGCTCTACTGGGCCCTGTCGGGCCCTGTCGGGCCCTGTCGGGCTCTACTGGGCTCTACTGGGCTCTGTCGGGCTCTGTAGGGCTCTTCTGGGCCCTGTCGGGCTCTGTCGGGCTCTGTCGGGCTCTACTGGGCCCTGTCTGGCCCTGTCGGGCTCTGTCGGGCTCTGTCGTGCCCTGTCGGGCTCTGTCGGGCTCTGTCGGGCCCTGTCGGGCCCTGTCGGGCTCTGTCGGGCTCTGTCGGGCTCTGTCGGGCTCTACTGGGCCCTGTCGGACTCTGTCGGGATCTGTCGGGCTCTGTCGGGCTCTGTCGGGCTCTGACGGGTTCTGTCGGGCTCTGTCGGGCTCTGTCGGGCTCTACTGGGCCCTGTCGGGCTCTGTCGGGCTCTGTCGGGCCCTGTCGGGCCCTGTCGGGCTCTGTCGGGCTCTGTCGGGCTCTGTCGGGCTCTACTGGGCCCTGTCGGGCGCTGTCGGGCTCTGTTGGGCTCTGTCGGGCTCTGTCGGGCTCTACTGGGCTCTGTCAGGCCCTGTCGGGCCCTGTCGGGCCCTGTCGGTCCCTGTCGGGCTCTGTCGGGCTCTACTGGGCCCTGTCGGGCCCTGTCTGGCTCTGTCGGGCCCTGTCGGGCTCTTTCGGGCTCTGTCGGGCTCTGTCGGGCCCTGTCGGGCTCTGTCGGGCTCTGTCGGGCTCTGTCGGGCCCTCTCGGCTCTGTCGGGCTCTACTGGGCCCTGTCGGGCCCTGTCGGGCTCTGTCGCGCTCTGTCGGGCTCTGTCGGGCCCTGTCGGGCTCTGTCGGGCTCTGTCGGGCTCTGTCGGGCTCTATTGGGCCCTGTCGGGCTCTGTCGGGCCCTGTCGGGCCCTGTCGGGCTCTGTCGGGCTCTACTGGGCCCTGTCGGGCCCTGTCGGGCTCTGTCGGGCTCTGTCGGGCTCTACTGGGCCCTGTCGGGCTCTGTCGGGCTCTGTCGGGCCCTGTCGGGCCCTGTCGGGCTCTGTCAGGCTCTGTCGGGCTCTGTCGGGCTCTACTGGGCCCTGTCGGGCCCTGTCGGGCCCTGTCGGGCTCTACTGGGCTCTACTGGGCTCTGTCGGGCTCTTTCGGGCTCTACTGGGCCCTGTCGGGCTCTGTCGGGCCCTGTCGGGCTCTGTCGGGCTCTGTCGGGCTCTACTGGGCCCTGTCGGGCCCTGTCGGGCCCTGTCGGGCTCTGTCGGGCTCTACTGGGCTCTGTCGGGCTCTGTCGGGCTCTGTCGGGCTCTACTGGGCTCTGTCGGGCTCTGTCGGGCTCTGTCGGGCTCTACTGGGCCCTGTCGGGCTCTGACGGGTTCTGTCGGGCTCTGTCGGGCTCTGTCGGGCTCTACTGGGCCCTGTCGGGCCCTGTCGGGCTCTGTCGGGCTCTGTCGGGCTCTGTCGGGCTCTACTGGGCCCTGTCGGGCGCTGTCGGGCTCTGTCGGGCTCTGTCGGGCTCTGTCGGGCCCTGTCGGGCTCTGTCGGGCTCTGTCGGGCTCTACTGGGCCCTGTCGGGTTCTGTCGGGCTCTGTCGGGCTCTGTCGGGCTCTACTGGGCCCTGTCGGGCTCTGTCGGGCTCTATCGGGCCCTGTCGGGCTCTGTCGGGCTCTGTCGGGCTCTGTCGGGCCCTCTCGGCTCTGTCGGGCTCTACTGGGCCCTGTCGGGCCCTGTCGGGCTCTGTCGGGCTCTGTCGGGCCCTGTCGTGCTCTGTCGGGCTCTGTCGGGCTCTGTCGGGCTCTACTGGGCCCTGTCGGGCTCTGTCGGGCCCTGTCGGGCCCTGTCGGGCTCTGTCGGGCTCTACTGGGCCCTGTCGGGCTCTGTCGGGCTCTGTCGGGCTCTGTCGGGCTCTGTGGGGCTCTACTGGGCTCTGTCGGCTCTGTCGGGCCCTGTCGGGCCCCGTCGGGCTCTGTCAGGCTCTGTCGGGCTCTGTCGGGCTCTACTGGGCCCTGTCGGGGCCCTGTCGGGCCCTGTCGGGCCCTGTCGGGCTCTGTCGGGCTCTGTCGGGCCCTTTCGGGCTCTCTCGGGCTCTGTCGGGCTCTGTCGGGCTCTACTGGGCTCTACTGGGCTCTGTCGGGCTCTGTCGGGCTCTACTGGGCCCTGTCGGGCCCTGTCGGGCCCTGTCGGGCTCTGTCGGGCTCTACTGGGCTCTGTCGGGCTCTGTCGGGCTCTGTCGGGCTCTACTGGGCTCTGTCGGGCTCTGTCGGGCTCTGTCGGGCTCTGTCGGGCTCTACTGGGCCCTGTCGGGCTCTGTCGGGCCCTGTCGGGCTCTGTCGGGCCCTGTCGGGCCCTGTCGGGCCCTGTCGGGCTCTGTCGGGCCCTGTCGGGCTC